>NC_056737.1:74546208-74821208 GCF_019279795.1 Protopterus annectens | reverse complement strand
TGTTGTTTGTCTTTCGGCTTTTCCCGGTAAGGGGTCACCACAGCGGAACTCTGGTCCGCTAATTATTGGCAGTAGATTTTTTTACAAAACGCTGAGGTGCCAGCTCAACGCCCAACCTTCAACAAAGGCACGTCCATTTATGTACGCATGTCTTTCAAACGCTACCCACCCACGGGGAGGACATGCCAACTCCACACAGAAGGCACTCCCAAGCCAAGCCAAGAATTGAATGGGAGAACCTCTTGCTGTGAGGTAACAACGCTACTTCCGTATGAGAAATTTGATAAATTTGATTTGCCAGTGATTCTGAGGAACTTCATACCCATATGTACCTTATGTATCTGTGTGCTTTCTCTCATGCCTGGGTCATGACACAAATCTACTGCACATCAGGAAACCACCCAAGCTTTGGTTTATGTTTCTGGCCGGACATGTGGTATCCTTGGCAGGATACTCCCTTATCTCAGCAATAGTGATCAATTCAGACATCTGCTGCTGTGATAAGTTCTTACATGACTGCAATGTCCAAGTCAAAGAAGCCATGTATCTAATGTATGTTGTTTTTTCGATGCAGTGTTAAATTGAGGTCCAGTCTGCTTGAGTTGGTGGTAGCTCAAGTGGGTGTAAAAGATGCAACGGCACCTATCAAAAAGAGTTAGGGAAGTTCCCCGATGCCCTGGCCAAATTTCCCCTAGTAGTAGAAATACCACCTCAGGTCTCCCGTGAAAAGAGGTCACTAGCCTTGTGGGACTAACCTGGTCAACAAAGGATAAATAAAAAAATAAATAATTCTTGTTCCAAGTTCCCTGAAATAGTTAGAATAACAGACATAGAGCATCTGTGATGAATATATTAAAGGTCTTTAGAGTCAAAACACGGCACACCTATCATACTTCTGTCAGGTATCAGAATATATTGCCTGTGAAAGCATCAAGATTATATGCCGTACATTGTTTTTTCATGGCCATCTAGTTTTCTGTGGGAAATGTATTCTTTTCATTAAAATACATGAACCATATGATGTCCTCTGGCCACATAAAAAGACAATAACGCACTCAAGCCTATAATGCCTTTTTTTGTACACTCCCAGTTCACACCCATACCGCCTTATGACATCCAAACTTTTTTGGGTCTGGCTTCTTTACCGACTTATCTATTAATAGGTATTTGAAAGTACTGGGTGTTATTAGCAAAATTATAGTACGATTGTTAATCTAGGATGTCCTGCAGTAGAGAAATTAGTCACGGTCACTTATTATTCATATTTTAATATTTACAGTATATTTATATTTTCATAACTGACAGTCCTACATGCTATTGAAGGGTATGGTGTGATTTGATGTGGTGGAAGACATGAAAATTTGTTAGTATCCATTTATATTGCATTATATCTGAGATATTGCTAGTTTACTAATTATGAAAATAAACAATATTTCCATATATACTTAGTACTTCAGAAACCAAATGACTTAAAAGGTATTGCATGAAATCAGGTGAAGCCTTAGATGCTGTTGAAAAAAAGTCCATCTTTTGTATTTGCACTGTAAGTAGCACATCTTGAGAGAAATTCAGGCCCAAATTTCAAATTTCTCAATGAAAGTGACACTGAAAGCAGGTGTTCTGGAATATGGTTGCCATATTAAGCCTGTTTATAGATAGGTCTTACGTCACTTATACTGAGAGCAGGTCTTTCGGAATCAAGGCAGACTTGCATTGAGAGCAACGCTTTTGGAGTCTGACCATTAGTTTTATTTATTTTGTTATGTATACAACTGAGCATATGTTTTCTTATTTCTGTACATATCTCAGTAAGTATGCACTCACGGGTGTGCGTGCGACTGTGTGGTATGGACGAAAACCACGCCAGGGCTAGTCACCTAACAGTGTGAACCTTGGCTCTAAAAGATTGTCACTGTTGATGTGACTCTGCGACCCCATGTGCAAAAGTAGGAAAAGAGGTGGCTGGATGGATAAATACACTCAGATTAATGTCTTGTTGTGTTAAAGCTTACATCTGGTTAACAAAAATATTCTAACAATATATGCCTAACTTGTACATTTTCCAAGATATGAGAATTTGTGAAAGTTTAGCAAAAAATATAATTTGGGGTTTGTGTGTATTACAATATATTACAGCATTTATGGAAACGACTATGAATAGACTGACTATTATCACTGCAAAGAATACTTCTTATTGATAACACTACTAATTGTACAGTTTTAATGGCTTTTATTGTTCACAAAATATTTACATTTCTTTATCTTATGCTTTTTAAGTTTATTTTTCAGAAAATGCTCTGGAATGCAAGATATGTGTATGCTGCTAGAGGTGTGACATTCCATACCATATAGGTGTTAATGAGTTAAATATTTAAAATAATGGAATATTCTTCTTGCCTGCATCTGGTTATTACTTGTCTCTGTCAATAGCAAATTATTTGCGTTTGTCAAAGAATTGAAAACATGGTGGTCTGTATTGCATCCCCCATGATCACCTCTGTTTACAAGTGCATTTGTGGGTTAGAATTAATACACCCTCCAGATTTTGTATTTTTCTGTTCCCAGATACTGTGTCTTGCATAGCTGAATAAATACATCATTGAGCTTTGCAAAGAACACCACAGGACAGTAAAGGTGAAATGTTTTTCATGCCTCAAGGGGAAAAAGAAGTGTCATCAGGGAAGCAATGTACTGTATTTGGTGCTTGCAAAAAGTACATTCCTTTTAATGGTGAGCCTTTTACTGTTAAATTATACATTCTTTAGATGCCATACTTCACCTGGTTGCAGCAAAAGACAGCAATAAAGCACAGTCAATGTGTTTGACAGCACTGTGCAATTTTTGCTCCTGATAATGCTTATTTTTCTTTATTTCTTTGAGTAGTGTATCTTCTGTATTTCACTTAATACAGTTTCCAAATGTTAACTTTGCAAGAGTGAATGCAGCATTCAGCCAATGAATGTCTTTCATACCTCTCAACCTATTAGAGCAGGAAGTCTGGACAAAGCGATCAATAATGGGGGAACAAAGCCCCAAAAACAGGGACACTTTTTAAATGTTGCTCTTACAAACTTAAAAAAATGTTAGAATAATTTTTTTTATTAGCACGGATCTTCTGAAGGGTATGAAGATTGAAACTCAAATGTCTGTCGTTATTATTCCACCTTCAATGATTTGCCAGAAAACCACAATTTTAAGAGAAATGGACCCAAAATATGAGGCAAAAATATGTACAGTTCAGAGGTATAATGTCCTTCATCATTGTTCAGTTGTGGTGATCTGCAGTACTGTTATTTCCCTACAGGATTGCTGCAGGAGCTTTTAAGTTTGTGTTACTATAGTATGGTATATTTTATTCATTTGATTGCTGGTTTGCTTGGAGCTTGTATTTACTTGAATACAAGCCTATTATAACATCTCTGACTGAAGCAGTGTGTGTTGCATGTGTAGCCAACAAAACAATACAAAATATAGAAGATACAGTACAGTTGTTATTAAACAGTTAACTTTCTTGAAACACCCTTAACTTGCCATGCTGCTCACCTGATGACACCTTTCTCATGAGACAGAGGAGTTAACTCCTTTCTCTTCAGAGCTGGCCAGGATTTAGGAGACTGTCTTTTCCACCAAGGGTCATGAAGAACCATAACTAATGTCCCACTGGACCCAGCAACAGGATGAAGGAATGTGGTATCGGGAAAGAACTGTGTCTTCTCAAATTTACCCATCCATAGTTGTTGGTCTTCGCACAGATGGGTCTCTCTGAGTAAGCAGTTTTAGCAGTTTTAATGTAGGCTTTGGAAGACTTGGATGGCATTTGCAGAGCACTTGCACAGGAGAGTCACAGCACACTCTGCAGGGCAAGGAAACTTCTCTCAGGGAATTTCCATTGTAAGGTGGAAAGAACTAGGAGGGTTACAAATAATTTAATGAACAATGTGATAACATGGAGAAGAGTGACTTGCAAGTACTAAGTAGGATTCCAACGTGTGGTATGAGGTAAGGAGCTAGTTGTTCATAGGTGTGTACTAGGCTAATGGCCCTGGAGCCTTTACGAGCCTAGCCCATAGGATTACCCTGGCAACATGCCACCTGACCTTAGTTCCTAGTGCATCTGTCGAATAGAGCCACTGGAGTGATCCCCCGGGGTGAATTTTCTATTTCCCATCCACTCATCAAGATTTCTCTTGAAGAGAGCCAGTGAGGTGCTCTGCTTGACATGTATGCAAAGTCAGTTCCATAGCATGGGCAGACTCTGGGTTATGAACCTGACCCTCCAGCATGTTCTGCAGATTGTGGTAATGAGGTTGAGGTCTCTGGAGCATGTGGTGTGGAGGGATTGGGATTTCTTTAGATGTAGCATTTCTTACAGAGCTGAGTCAGACATGACTTTGTAAGTCAAGCAGAGATTGCCTCTATATAGGTGATATGAGACAGAGAATATGAGTCTGTCCGTATAGGACAAGTGTTTAAGGCCTAGGATCCTCTTTGTGAGGTACTTTTGCACCCACTCCAGTTGTTGCAGGTGTCTAGTGAGGTACATGCCAAATGCGGCATTGTACTTTGTTTGGTCTAATGAGAGAAGAGTAGAGGGAGACAATGACCTCTTTCTTCCTGGATGCAAAACCCTTAATAATGAGATGTGCCACATAGAAGGACTTTCTGACCACAGTGGTAATGTGGTGATCAAAAGAGAGGTTGCTGTTTAGTGGACTACCATCAATGTGGTAATTGAAGGGAAATGGGTTTTTCCCAAGGGAGATGATGACACATTTTTTGGCATTGAACTTAAGGCCATGATTCTGACACCAGTCGTTAGTCTCATTGAGACCTTTCCGTAGGATGGCAACATCACTTGGGGAGTTAATAATAGCTCCCAACTTGCAATCGTCTGTGAACTTTGTCAGCCAGAGTCCCTTCGTGTTGGCCTGGACTTCAGAGAAGTAGATACCAAACAAGAGAGGACTCAGGACCGAACCCTGTGGGACTTCACTCGTGACTGGTCAGCAGTCTGACTTGGAGTCAGCTACTTTCACACTGTGGGTAATTATGTTTCCAAAGAAAATAACCAAGCTGATAAAAACAGTGCAAGACTTTGTGATATCTGTAAAAGATTTGGCAAACAGCACCTATGACAGCATTGTATTGTCAATATTTGAATAATCTGTGCTATTAACATGTGAATAATGTCTTTGTATACTACTTGCCCATAGTATGTCTTACTAATATATTTATTGCAGCATTAGCTGGAGAAATATAATACTTATCTAAAATATGTCTTGCAAACAATGTGTTTATTATATAATTAGCTAAACAAGTGCAAGTGTTTCATCATCTGTAAATCAGACTAGTTTAAATATTAATCCCTGAAACTTGTTTTAATACCTTTGCTTTGTAAAGCTGTCTTCAAAATTGTTACTTTTTAACTTGGTACTGTCAGTTTTGTCTTGTACTGCGGAGCTTTTTTCCCTAGGTTTCCACTGAAAAGGAGCTTTCCTGGTAAACACATGGAAATAAATAAATGCATTTGTTTGCATTTTTTGTGCCTGGGGCTTTATCATACTGGATGCAACTTATGACTGAATACCTGATGCAGAGCACAAAGGTTAGACTTTATTGAGTACTGGTGAGTTGTGTGTGGGGGTGGGGGGGTGCTAGCCTGTACTGATGGGATGACAGTCACCTGTGTTTAAGGAAGCTAGCACCTTCATTTGGAAGAATTAAAGGAGAACCATGCCCACAGACTCAAAAAACATGTTTATTTCATCATGGTTTGGTGTTTCCTACATTTTAACACCACTCTGGGACTATTTACAGGTTTTTAGATATTTTTATACATAATTTCTGAGTCTGACCACATGGGGTCTGGCATCTTGAAGTAATTCTGATTGTTTAGTCTACCTCTAGGTATCACAGAATTCATTGTTTGTCTCTAAATATCTGCCACGTTTCCCTAAAGCTCCTGTCGCTGCACTGATTTTACAGGCATTCACTGCTGTGTTCTAGTCACCTAGTTTTGGTTAACATTTTTTCCTTTTTCAATGACTACTTCAAACGCAAGCAGTGCAAATGCCGCAGAACAGAACTGAAAAGTGCATTTTGTTGCTGCTTCCTCCTAGAAATGCTAACTTGATTTCTTTTGTGACGCCTGAATTGTAGTTCTTCAAGGTATCTCCCCTCCCCCTTCACACCTTCCTTCCCTAGCTGTTAAAGTGCTAAGGGTAATTTGACCCATTATCTGCATGTGATTGACAGCTCACAGCAGGTGACCTGACTAATGTACTGTTTTGTCACAGCCTTTCCTCCCTTACAGTGGGGCACTTTTTTGTTGCACTCCTCCTGCTTTCAAATTTAGATCTGAGCTCCATAGCACTGGGAGCAATCACAGCTTTGCAAACCATCAAACTCCCAGTTTCTTTCCTTCCAGTTTGGTTAAATAGCTAACAACTGATTGACTTATAAACATGATATTTCACGTACTTGCATGACAGCAGTCGCATGTTTTTTTTTAAGTGGGTAATTTAATATTAGGGTATCGCATACTTCATGTAATCTTATGTAGTGTTGTCTATTAATTGTGACAAACATCTGCTTCCTATGTAAAAAGATGCAATTAATGTGTACGCATGGTCATTGCAAATGTATGCTCATTCTTCATGCAGCTGTTACTGTACTGTTGCCTGTACTTCCTCACTGTACTTTGTCACATATCAGTAGGGTTGTTCAGATAATTGAGATTATAGTTTGTCATTTAGATTAGAATAGAGTTTGCTGGGCAAGGCAGCTCTGACATCACTATGTGGGAGGTTCACTGCCTCTTCTATAGAGCATGCAAATAAGGCAGTGGTTACATCACTTTGTGGCAGGAAACATTGTGGTAACTACAGCAAGAGGTCTGGCAGACATGACATCAGCAACTAAGAGCCAGCTAGAGGTTTTTCAACTGGGTTTTCAAACTGAAACTAAAACAGTACAGAAAGGTAGGAAGCCTACGAGGTAAAACAGTAGAGTGGGTTACTTTTTACAGCTGTGGTGATTATTTTTTGAACCATGATTAAATAACAAGGACTAAAAGAGACAGCAGGTTGAGCAATCTGCTTTAATATCCCATTGTTCTCCTTTAAAGCATTTAAGCTAGCCTAGTGCAAAGGCACAATGAGTCAAGAAACAGATTTCTGTCACCTCTGCTCATTTGTTAGTAAAGTATACAAATTACAGAGAACTCACTAAAAGAGAGTAAAAGTGTTAATTAAATAAAAGACTACAAAGATATTGAAAGAAAAAGTGTCAACGCTGCTACAGAATGTTGGATTGATTGTGTTGTGTAAAACAATATTTGTGATGTATAATATTTGTAAATGTAAACTTGTTAATATGCTTTAGAGAATGGGAGATCTGTAGATTACACCCTGATTGGAGAACGGATGTTCTCCAGCAGGGTGTTAATCTACAGGTAATGCCCGCTGGAAAATAAGTCCAGCGCTTCACAGCAGCATATCTAGCCATGGAGCTCGGACAGAAAAAACTAATGGCCTCCATTATTTTGCACTCACTAAGCAGTGCTTTTGCTGTTTAGCGAGTGTTCAATATATAAAAAAGGGGGGATGTGTGTTTGTGTGTGAGAGGGTATGCGTGTATGCTAGTGAGAGTGAGATCAAACTGAGCCATTATTTTACGTTCCCTAAGCAGAACGTTTGCTGTTTAACAGGTGTAAAAACTAAATAAAACAGAAAAAAAAATGTGTGTGTGTGTGTGTGTGTGTGTGTGTGTGTGTGAGAGAGAGAGAGAGACCATGTACATGCTTGCATGCATGAAAGCGAGGTGTGTGTGAGTGAGAAAGAGAGACTAGAGAGAAAGCGATCGAGTAGTGGCAGTAGCAGCAGTAAACAGTTTGCTTACCTCTCAACCTTTTAGCTCAAGATATCTAGATAAAGCTTAACGTAAAGAAGGAGCAAAGGCTCAAAATAGAAGCATATTTTAAATATTGCTGTTATAAATAGGACTTGTGTTAGCATACATTTTCTGAAGTAAGTGTGTGTGTGTGTGAGAGAGAAAGATTGATATCGATGGTGCAGTGGAAGCAGCATTAAAGTGGTTTGCATACCTCTTGACCTTTTTGCTCAAGATATCTGAATAAAGCTTAAAATAAGGGGGGAACAAATGCACAAAAATAGGAACAGATTTTAAATGTCGTTCTTATAAAATTACAAAGTAGTTTTAATAACAGGATTTGTGTTAACATGAATTTTAAAAAGGAAATAGTCTGAAAGTCAAAAGTATGTCATTATTTAGTGACTTCAGTCCCCAGTGACTGGCAACAAACCACACATTTTAGGAGTAAGGGACCAAAAATACCAGTAAATATCTAGATATTTTTTAAAATGACATATTTTGGATGTAAAATGGCTCCTTCAGCACCATTTACATATACTACAGCAACTTTAAAACATTAGGTGGAGGAACTATTTTACATAAAAAAAATAATATAGTAATAAAAAAATTAAGTGAAACACATCAATGTTACAGACAGTCCCCATACTTTAAGCACAATAATGCCCTCCAAGGGTGCTTGTTATTGTGAAAATAACATCCTTCCAGAGGTGAACACCCCTGGGCAGTCATTATTTCCACAATAACACACACCATGTTGGGCATTATTTCTTGCTTGTTTAACTTATTATTTCTTGCTTGTTTAACTTTTATGTAAATACAAGTTTGCCTATTCACAAGTGACAATTCAGTAAAGCTGTTTCTTGAAGGAAAAAAAAACTAGTGTGTGTGTGTGTGTGTGTGTGTGTGTGTGTGTGTGTGTGTGTATATGTATAATGGGGGGGGGGGGCATGGCTACTGTTATTAAAGGCATATACAGAAAGTTGTCCTGAACAATGACCTTAATAAAATTTGTCAGTCACCTGGTACTCACAGAACCATGATTCTTTATCAGCATATCATTGCTGCAGGAGTGATGGGAAGGGCAAAGAAACATGACATACTTAGATCAACTCAGTCCTGTCACTATACTCTGTATCCTACAGACTGCTAGCATCTGACCTGTGTGTGGCATAAAAGGCATCCTCTTCAGCCCAATACTGATGGATTTACTGCACATCAGCAAGTCAGATGACTTTAAAAGTACTCACTCTAGGGATCTAAACCCCTTCTTCAATATCCACAGAACAGTTTGGAAGGTTAGGTATATTTCTCAGAGAATACCACTGCTGCGGAACAGACTCCACACACACATAAAACAAAATTCACCCCTGTCTATAATCAAGCACAATTTAGATCTATGGATGGGAAACAGATTTACTTATTTATTGACGTTTGATTACCTGGAAAGTCCAACTGGGTAAAAGCTTATTTTTAGCGGAGGCCCAGGGAGAAAATCTCCAAATTTTTACAAAACATTTTAAGAACAATAACTTTACAGTCTTTAAAAATAAAACAAAAACATCTGCATTTTAAATAATTATAACAAATTAGTGAAGATATAAAAACATCGGTTAAGAAGCAGTACAAGTTATATGACAATCCTTTAATATTTATAGACATTTTAGACAATTTGAAGAGAGATTAAAGGTAAGTTAATCTAATACAAATGGGAATTGCAGTATGAAGCGAGAGAAGAACAGGCTTATGCTATATTTAGAGAGAAAGTCAGGGAAGATAATTAAATAGCAGTAAGGAAGTAAGTGAAGAAGGGAGAGTAAGAAGGTGTAAGGAACGAAACGGTACTTTTTCACATTTAGAGATATAGTTTATCCTGGTTTTGAGCAAGAACAAAGCTAGAATGGACAGAGGCAGCTCCTAATGCTTTTATCCCGTACATGGGTCCCCTCAAATTATCTATGGTACCATCTCAGTTATTCTCATTGAGGTAATATATAGTTACCGACCATGGGATGGATAATGCTAGTCTCTAACCAAATGGGAAGTAGCCTAGTATTTATCTAAAGACCTAGTACTTATTTATGAACCTATAGGGATGCTGCAGGTTTTGTAAGTAAGGGATCAGAAGAACATAAATAACAGGCAACTGCAGAGTGGGAGAGGTGGTATGGGTCACCTTGCAGACAAATGTCATATGTTACTTGCAGTCCCCTTCACAAAAGGGGAAGGGGTGGAATGGACAAGGCAGTTTTAGAAGAATTGTTTAGAATAGTAGAAAAAAAGTTGATGGTGGACCTAATGATGTCAAATGTTAGCTGCAATGGTGGAGGTACACAGAGGAATTGTGTAGCATTCCATGCCTTCAAGGAAGCAAGAAATTTTTGTGACTGATCCACCAGGGCTAGATGTGACTGACTCATACAGGGAATGAGAGAGGATGTCAGATGCACAAGTCATCAGGCACGTAAGAGGAAATGCTTCAAACAAGTTTACTTCTAAAGTTTAAATGTGTTTTGTTGGGAACTGGGAAAGTGACACTGCAGCACAGAATCAAGCCACTTGAAAACTAAAGTGTAGGTCTTTATAAAGGATGTTTCACATTCTGGACTTTACTCTGACTTACTTTCAGAATGAAACTTTCACTAGTGAAAGCCTCCAAAGCCAGTTATGAATTGAAACTAGCCTCTGAAACAAAGGGAAACCACAAAGCCTTCTTCATTTACGTCAGGAACCTCCATGGCAAAGCCCAGGTTTGTTCCGAATTAGTACTTAACAGTATCACTTTCACTGATCCTGTTGACTTGGCCAACCTGCTAGCAGATAGGATTAGTTCAAACTTCACCCCACCTGTCCCCCCCAAATGCCCTTTCGACATCCCTGATACCTGTCCTGCACCTCACACCTCTGGAGATCGAATGCTGAAGGCCCTATCCAAGGCAAAGAACACAGCTTCCATGGGACCTGATAGTATCCCAGGCTGCATTCTGCACCATCTCCAGCAAGAACTGACTTTACCATTGAGTACCCTGTTCAACCACAGCCTAAGTACAGGTCTGTACTCTGGTCTGTAAAGCCATGGAGCATATTATTATGGATCTAATAAACAAGGACTTAGGCAATTTCCAAGGACTTGACTCCACCCAGTTCTGATTCGTCAAGGGCAGATCTTGCCTATTGAACCTGGTTGACTTCTTTGAGACTGTCACCAAGGCCCTGGATGAGGGGAAAGTCAGTGCATACAGCTTACCTTGACCTGGCTAAGGCCTTTGACACACTCGGGCATCATCAAAAAGCTAACAACTTGGCGTAAATCCCTATCTCATCAGGTGGGTTGCCAACTTGGCTCACTGACAGGACCCTCAAAGTCAAAATAGGCGCCTCCACCACCGATGGCAGACCTGTCATTAGTGGAGTTTCCCAGGGATCTGTCCTGGGACCACTACTGTTTGGCATCTACTTCTCAGAGGTCCAAGCAAAGACAAAAGGCCTGTGGCTAACCAAGTTTGCAGATGACTGTAAGTTGGGTGCTGTCATTGACTCCCCGATGATGTGTAACACACTGCAAGAGGGTCTCACAGCAACTAATGACTGGTGCCAAAGTCATGGCATCAAGCTAAACACAAAAAAATGTATCATCATACAATTTGTCAAAAACATGGCCCCTACTGATTACCACATCAATGGCAACCTCCTAAGCACACAACCTGTGGTGAGAGACCTGGGCACTCAGGTTAATAACATGACATTCAACTACCATGTAGCGGCAGCGATCAGAAAGCCTTTTACGTGGTTCATCACATAAGTAAACAGATTGCAGCCAGAAAAAAGGAGGTTATTACCTCTCTATACTCCTCCCTCATTAGACCAGTAATTGAGTATAACACCCCATTTCGTATGTACCTCTCCAAACATCTGCACCAACTGGAAAGGCCTCTGAAATATCTTACAAAGAGAATCCATGGCCTCCAGCACCTGTTCTAAGTGGACAGGCTCAAATCACTATCACTGTATTCAGTATCGTACAGATTGCTCAGGGGTGATCTGTGTCTTGCCTACAAGGCAGTCTCGGACCTTGCCCAACTAGAGATGCTCCATATTCATAACACTAACTCCTCACGCATTACCTGCATTAAAGGCCTGAATCTTGTATGCAACATCAACAAAACCTGATGGAGATACAGGTATGTCTACCAGAGGCTGCCCTATCTCTGGAATAGGCTTCCCATACATGTCAAACAGAGCACCTCGCTGACCCTCTTCAAGTGCAGCCTTGATGAGTGGATGGGAAACCACAAATTTGTCCCAAGGGTTCCACTTGTGTCCCTCATTGATAGGGGTGACTGGTGCTGACATAGGTTTCTTTTTGGGGAGAAACACTTGACTAGGCTTGTAAGGGCCCCAGGGCCATTAAACTAGTAGCCTCCTATGATTCTGTAAAACAGTCTCTGAAGTGACTCATGGTAACATGCAGAGGGCATCTGTTTAAAAATTAAATCTGGCATCACAGAGGCAACAAGCCTTTATGTATGAACATGAGCAAAACCAAGCATTGGAAAAGCATGTTCTTCAAAGGATGTGAAGATAAGATCAAGCGAAAGGGAATGCATCTTAAATTATAAGGTAAAACAATGATATAGGAAGCAAAACTGTACCACGCAACAGACAAGACAGTCATGGTAACAAGGGGTCAGACTGAGGAAAATGTAACTGATGTTGGGGAAAAAATGTATGTACTTCAGCAAGCAACTTAGGATTGAGGTCATAATGGCACCTAACATAGGTGAACCAATGAGAGAGGAGCAGGGACTAAGGATAAAATGAATACATTTCTGATAAGATTTGGATGGAATGGGTCAGCCCATCCTTATACTGGTTTGATTCAGTCTAGAACTGGTCAGCTTTTGAGGATTTTTACTTGGGCAGAGAAGTGTATCATCCTATGACGGAGCTGCTTTAGGTAGCTGTTTGAATAGTTTTAAAACATTTAGGTCTGTTCCTGCCACACCACGAGGCTCACCCTCAAATCGCAGACAGTTTGTTGTATGAGCTGTTTCAATGATCAGTTGTAACTGCTGTTCAGTACTTTAAAAAGAAGAGGAGTTGACAAATTTGGAAAAGGACCTTTATGGTTTTATCTCTATTTGGATGCCTGACATGTGGCTGTGTTGTGACGAAGTTCAGGTGTTTGTAGATCAGGCTTATTCCACACCTACCAGAAAAAGAGGGGCAGTCTTTATTCCAAAGATCGTGTAAGTTAAAAGGTCTTGAGTATTGGGGTTGGGAGGTGGTATAATGGTTAATGTACTTACTGCACAGACACAAGGAGCATGGTTTGATTCTCACCTTTGAAAGGGAAACTGGCTAGGCTTAAAATGGGCCTACCTATGAACGTTTGAAAGGGAAGGAGGAAGTTACTAGACCATTTGCAAAAGAAATGATTCCAAGTAAAATCTTTAACTCATTATCTCTTAATTTGCAAGTCTCTGAATCTCCATTAACTATCTGTAGTGTAAATCATCACTTTCCTGTGATAATTAGTGCTGGCGGCCTATGCATCCCTTTGGCACAGGCACCCCCAAACAGGTTTATAGCTATGAGGATCTTAAGAAGTGTAGCCTTGGATTTCCATGGAAATTATTAACTCTTACATTCTGTAATACGAATATCCAAAAAAAATGGGCTGAACATATGTATATGTTGAGGTAATTACATTTTTATCCATAATGGCCAGTGGTGCTAAATTGGGGGGGGGGGTGACTTTGCAATTACCCATTTGTTAATCCAAACTATGTTTGAATAGAGTAAAAGTAGTACTGTGTTTTATGAAAGGTTTAGAATTTTGCACTGTTTACACAAAAAGGAGTATTAACTCACTAAGCTAAGTAATCCATTCAAAAGACTGTGTAAACTCATTCACTTTTTTACACACACACACACACACACACACACACACACACACACACACACACACACACACACACACACACACACACACACACACCTCTTACCTGTCCCTGACCTATTGATTGCCCCTGAAATCTCTTCTTATTGTCCCCGCCCTTTGAATCTTAACAGTGAGTCAATAATGGCAGACTTGTTAGTGTTGGTAGACTGCATGTCTTTGATAGAGTTGTTGCTGTATTAACTTTTTAAATGAGTCCTGGTAATATCTTAAATAATGCCAGTGATGTTTAGCTTTCTTTCTAGTTTTGTACTTAAGACTCCCCCTAATGTCCTCACGATTCTTGTATTATTGCAAGCATTATATCATGCCAGGAACTGGTGCTTATATGTCATATGTTAAAAAAAAAAAACAACTCAACTACACCAACAGATTAGTTAGCATAGTCTTTTAATGCTCCTGCTTCCTGTGTAAAGGGTGCAAGGTTTGAAACCTGTCCCCCTTCACTTATTTTTAAACATACTTAAATACTATTTGCATGTATCCCTGATGTCTTCTAGTGACACACAGGACCATTATCCTCTATTTGAGGTGGGAGTATGCAGGATTTTAATCTTTTCCAGTGCCTTTATAGCACACCATGAGGATTATCCCTAGTGTCTAGTGTCCTCCCTACACATGCATGCACATCTTTTGTGCTGCAAAATGTGATTTTTTTTTCCTTTAAGTGCTTTTGAGGCACATTACACAGCGTATCCTTGGTGTCTAGTGTTCCCACCCATCCCATGTAGTCTTTAAGTGTCATTAAGGGAATGATTTTATAGAGAGATTTTTTTTCATACTCAGTGCTCCAGTACTGATTCTTGGATCTTACTGCCATGCAGAAGTCTATGGCCAACCTGATTTCTAGAGTCTTTGCATCATCCCTAGTCAAAAGACGTACAAAGACTGACATCTGGATATCAGGGTATAAGAAGGGCGTCCGTTGGCACCATCTTCATTTCTTTCTGGCCATGCAGTCTGATGCACTTTTCATGTGTTCAAAATGCTTGCCATCAAAGATCAGTTCATTTTTTCAGTGTGTCTGCTACTTCCATTCATATAAGTACCCATCTGGGGATTTTCCTCTGTTAATGTAATGTTTAAAAAGGTCAGTTGCTTGAAGTTTGGGAAGCAAATCCTGCATAAATATTTTGACTTGTTTTGTCTGTTCTGGTTAGGATCTCAGCATGACATCTCAGATTGTCCTGACTGTGCAAATTTTTATTGTGGGAAAACCCTTAACTGTAGGGCCATGGTATTAGCTGCCCAAATGGAAACCCTGCCTACCACTTCCCTAGTGGAATCACAAGCTACTACTTCAGGGTCTTTGCAAATACCAGCTTCTGCTAGAGTCATTTTAAAGAAACAAAGATAAAAAGGCCAAGGATTCTGACATTTCTGAGAAAGCTCCAGCTCTAGTCCCCAAGCCGATCAATGACCCATGTGAGTTGCCTTTGTGGCCCCCTGGTCCAGCGACTCCTAGGGCCAAACCCTCTGGGACAACCCTTCATGAGGCTACCATGGTTTCTGGCCTACCTACCACTAATACCATGACACAGATATTGGTTGGATCGAAGGTCGCGCAACAGAACTCTGCTTCTGATGTTCACATTGAGGGTCTTGAAGGAGACACCCTGTTTACCTCTGCTACCGAAACTTTAACTGAAGTTGCTGTTGTATGACCGTAACTTCAGGTTATCCCTTCTAACTGGACACCTAAACTGAAGAGAATCACTTACTTTTCCTTCACTTCTGCTTTCAGCCACTTGTTCTCAGGCCAAAGCCCAAGACCTCCAAAAAAATAAAATGGGAATTTATGGCTTCCATGAAATCCAGAGAGCGCTCCAACATTTCTATTTCTGCTACTAAAGCTTCTCCATACAAAAGAAGTAGGATGGTGGCCTTTCAGGAAGATTCAGATTCCTCAAGCTTATAAGATGAGAAGGACTTGTCCAATTCTAGACCCTTGCCATCAGAAATTTATCCAGATTCAGACTTTGATGAAACCCTCTCTTCTGCCTCACCTGCCAGGACCTTTCCTTTAGAGATACCCTTCATGCTATGAAGGAGACATTCAGTTGGGAAACCAAACAGTTCTCATAAGCTCAGAACCCCATTACAGGGAACTGCTAAATTTGCCTTCCTCCATGCCACTGGCGATCTCTCCTGTACACATAGTACTGAATGATGTCTTTGAAGACATTGCATCCTGCTTCTTTAGCACTTGCTCCTAGGAAACCAGAAAGGTTTTACAAAGTACATAAATACCTCAAGCACCTTTACAGAAATCCCAAGGCTGACCCTCCCATAGTTTCTACTAAATCCACCAAAGGTGTACCTAATGGACCAACTAAACATCCCTTACTTAATGATAGGGAATATAGACTATTAAACAGATTTGTGAAAAGAAATTATACCCCTGCCACCCTAGCAATGAGAGCAATGAATTGCCAGTTCCTTATGCCAAAGTAACTTGACTCTCTCCAGGACAATATTCTAGCTAATTTGGAGTTTATTGTGGTTAAAAGCTTATCATGGGAAATTCAGAAGACAGCAAAAGAAGCTTTACAAGTCCACAGACACTCCTTTAAGTGTGGCTATGGTGCCGTAGATGCATCAAGTAGGACCCAGCCCCTGTTAGATTAGGTCAAGCCTGAACTATTAGATGCTCCACTAGACAAAGAATTCCTTTAAGGGCCTCCAGTGGAACAAGTTTTTGAGAATTGGATAAAAAAAGAAAGCAAATAAAAACTGAAGGAATTTTATCTGTCTCCGACACCAAGGTACAGTAGGAATTACCCCTGAAAACCTTGGCCTTCCCTTCTTAGACAAAACAAGGGGAGGCCTCCCTGTGACAAGAGATGCAGACAATCCAAGAGGTGGCAATCAGAATAATCGCACAGAACAGGGAGCTCCAAAAAGCCCACCCAAGCACAGAGACCACCTATGACCATGTTTAACCTCAACCTCCCATACCCCTACCTCCCCTCCCCTCCAAACCTCTGTCTGGAGGAGTCTTCTTCCTCCAAAATCAGTGGAAAACCATCACTAGGGACCAGTGGGTCCTGAACATTGTAGAAAAGGGGGTACTTCATGCAGTTCATCCCACTCTTCTTGAGCATTCCAGAACAACCAAAAGAGAATGAAAGCCTCTTAGTTTCTACCCACTGGGGACTACTTCACAAAAGATCCATCCAGCCTGTCCTTCCAGGACAAGAGAGTAAGGCTTCTGCTCAAGGATCTTACTAGTTCCAACAAAGGAGGACACCTGAAGTCCTATCTTTGACCTTTCAAAACTAAACAAGTTTTTCCGTAATCCAAAGTTCAAAATGCTTACTTTGCAAACATTACTTCCCATGATCTTCCAAAATGTATTCTTAGTCACTCTAGACCTAAAAGCACTTACCTCCACATCCCTATAGCAGACAGTCACAGAAAATACCTAAGATTTGTAACAACAGGCTCTCAATTCCAATTCTGTGCTTTACCATTTTGGGGTGACCACTGCTCCCAGAGTTTTCACAAAATGTTTAGCTTCTCTGATAGCATTGCAGAACTCTGGAAGTTAATATTTACCGCTACTTAGACAATAGTCTCATTCAGGAAAAATCCACTGCTGAGATCCTAGATGCCTTGCAGATCACTATAGACACTTTTCAGAAGGTAGGTCTCACCTTAAATCTTCAAAAGTCACAAACTCTTACTCAAATAAGGATCTTTTTGGGAACCCTCATAGATTTGGCCCAACAGAAAGCCGTCTTTTCCCAGGGCAAGAAATCTTTTCTGACAAACTACCTGACCAGTCTGTTTCCAAAACAACACACATCAGAAAGGGAATTTGTGGATTCTGAGTTGCATGGCATCCTGCATTCTCATAATCCCATTTGCAACATTACAGATAAGGAAATGTCAATGGTTCCTAAAAAAATGCTTGAAAACAGCATTCATCTCAAACCCTGGTTACCCTATTGCTTCTCCTTCTATGCCTGAAGAAGGAGCTCCTATGGTGGAAAAACACCATACTGCAGAACCCAGTGGCAAATTTCTCTTTACCAGAAGCAGGCAAGGCCACCACATTGAACAGTTCAAGCATAGCTTGAGGGGACCCACTTAGGTTTCCTGAAAGTACAAGGCATCTGGACACCAAGGCTGGCTAATTTTACAGGAAATGAAGTATGGAGGAGGAATCTCATTGGTAGTGAGATAAATGTGCAAGAACAGGTGAGCATAAGTTGAAAAGAAAGGGTAAATTGTTAGTATGCGTTTTTGTTTTGAAAGAGAGAGCTTGATGTGCTTCAGAAAGCCTTTCTCTAAGGTCTATGAAATGAAAAACAGTAATGGAGTTCAGGAAGCCGTAACACTTACACAAATTCTAATGAAATGTAAAAACCATGGCAAATCAGTTGAAGTAAGTGCCATCTGTTTGGCAGGATAATAGGCCCAGCAAAACCCTTCAGCTGTGATTTAATTGTTTCTGTGTTAAGTTTTGT
Source organism: Protopterus annectens (assembly GCF_019279795.1). Lineage (NCBI taxonomy): Eukaryota > Metazoa > Chordata > Ceratodontiformes > Protopteridae > Protopterus > Protopterus annectens. The sequence goes on along the minus strand of NC_056737.1, from coordinate 74,802,884 downwards.
CTCCTTTCAGCAGGTTATGCTACCAGATAAATACAGATTTCCTTCTATATCACTGTTGCAGTATTCTTAACGTTGGAGCTGTCTCGCCCAGAGCAGCCTGACATTCGACCACTATACCAAAGGCTAATGATCTTGTATGCACTGTACATCACACTTATGCTCCCCACACAACCTACAGCATGGATGCAGTTACCCAGATGTACTTTGCCACCAGTCCAAATGCCATTATTGCTTATTTGTCTGAGTGCCTTGTTGCTGTGCTGAAAACCTAGCCATCAGATAAGTGCTCTGTTGGGGTTGTTTTTTTTTTTTCTTTTCTTCGGTCTTGTTTTTCTTACCTAGAGTTCATATCATCCAAGAAGGGAAAATGTCAGTGTGGGAGGCACATTCCCAGTAATGATCCTCACAAACAGTATAATTTTTGTTTGGGTGCTTCCTTTGACTGTACCTCTTGTAGTATCTGAAATGCATTTGTGCCGAAGACAGTCAAAGTCATTTGTCTTCCATGACCATTTATCTTGAAAACCAATGGCTTAAACTGTTAGGCAAGGGTAACATTATGGAATTCTTTAACCCTGAGATACTCCCACTAGGTAAGCAGAAGACCAATAAGTCTTGGCCAGATTCTTTAGTTGTCCTGCCTCTACCAGATGTAATTCTAGAAGTGGGTAATAGCTCTGTAGGCTGTTTGGCATCTACTTTGGATGCCTTTGCTGCGATCTCTAAGTGTAGCTGTGATGCTGCTGATGCTTCTTCCAGAGCTGTGGCTTTTCTGCGTATATCATGCGTTACTCTTAGCTTCCTCTCCAGCCTTTGCCTAAGGACATTAAGGACAAGTTGTTGGATGCTCCTTTGGATAATAAACATCTTTTTGAGACTGCTGCTGCTGACTTGTTTAAGTCTGTTCAAGAGAAAGGCAAAGCCTTGAAGGACCTTAAACATATTTTTGCCTGTCCTGTCCCTAAGTGCCAGAGGAATTATCCTTCTAGATCTGCTTTTGTTCGCAGGCAACCCCACCAGGCCTCCAAGAGAAAGAAGGGTAGTAGGCGGCCCTTCTATGCTAAGTCTTCTCAGATTTCTGTGGCCCAGAAGCCTCATTTATCTTATAAGCCTACTTTTCTTTGACAATTTCCTCAACCCCCCCATCTTAGACCATGTTGCTTTGTCCCTTCAGCCTTCCCTTTGTCTTCCAAATTGGCTTCTCATCACTTCAGACTCTTGAGTTCTTTTTGTTATTCGTCAGGGTTACTTCATGGTATGGAAGTCTCTTCCTCCTTTTTCAGGGTTCCTCAACCTCCTGTCGACCAGCTTCCTCATTTTCTGGAGGTTCTAGGGTCCCTGGTGAAGCAAGGAACCATTAAACCTGTTCCCCCATCCCAAATGGATGAGTGTTTTTATTCCAGGATGTTCTTGGTTCCTCGAAAAGAGGGCACTTGGAGACGTATTCTGGATCTCTCCCTGCTCAAAAACTTTCTCAAGGTCCCTTCTTTTTAGATGATTACTCTTCAAATACTGTTTCCTGTTTTACTACGCCAGGCTTCTCTGGTATCTTTGGATTTTAAGGATGCTTACCTGTTCACTCTCTTTTTTTCTTCCTTTCATTTTTAGTTCTCTTCTTTGCCTTTTGGCCTCTCTACTGCCCCAAGGGTATTCACAAAATGCCTAGAGCCTGTGATTGCTTTCTGCAGGCTGCAAGGCATTCAGATTTTTCCTTATCTAGATGACCTGCTTTTTCAGACGCCTTCTCCCAGTTGCCTGTTATAGGATCTGGAGTTCACCATCTCTCCTCTTCAAAGTTTAAGGTTCACTATCAACTTCCAAAAGTCCATCCTGACTCTCAGGATCATGTGTATCTGGGATGCAGGATTCAGACAGTGCCAATGTTGGAGTCTCTTCCACCTTCAAAAGTTTTGTCATTGATAGCCTTCTTTCAGTCTCTTCTTCCTCTGACCGCCAGAGAGTTTCTTTGGGCCCTGGGATTCATGGCCTTTTCTATTCCAATGCTCCCTTTTGCCAGACTGCATATGCAGAAGCTTCAATGGCTCATCAAGTCAGTTTGGCTGCAGTATTGCCACCCTCTGGATTTCAGTCTACCTCTCCTTCCATGTCTAAAGAGGAATTCGAGTGGTGTTTTCAACAGTTTGCTGTCAATCTAGGCCTACTTTTTCAGCCTTCAGTCCCTTCTCGAGAACTGCTCACTTGCCTCAGACTTGGGGTGGGGGGCTTCATTTGGTAAGCTGAAAGTTCAGTGTCTCTGTCCCCCCCATCAGAAGTCAGACCATATCAACATCAAAGAAATAAGAACTCTGATTCTGACTCTTCAAACTGTTTACCCCTTGTTCTCTCCAGGACCCTTGAAGGTGTACACAGACAACACTACAGTGATGTGGTACTTTAGCAAGCAGGGAGGCAGAAAATCTTACCTCCTCTGCAGAGTGGCTCTTCAGACATTATACATTCTTTCAGAGGATAATCTAGTGGCAGATTCTCTGAGCAGGTCCAAAACACAGGCTCATAAATCGATACTTCAGAGACATGTTTCTGGACATTGTCCAGTGGTGGGCTATTCCTCAGGTAGGTCTTTTTTGTTTCCCCTCTTAATCTGGTGTGGAAGACAGACAGCCTTTCTTTTCCTTGGAAAGAGATTTCTTTCTGCTTTCTCTCCTCTTCCTCTTCCTCTACGTATAGGAGTCCTGCAGAAGATTCATCCGAACCCCTAAAAAATCTTGCTAGTGTCTCCCTTCTGACCAAGACAGCATTGGTTCCCCCTCTTAACGCATCTGGCCAGGAGCAATCACCACAAGTTACTTCACCGGTTGGACCTCGGAGATAGCGGTTTTGATCCCTTTCAGGCACCTCTTTTATGAGGATATACTCAGGGTTTTACAAGAGACAAGGAAACTGTCAACCAGAAAATCTTGTATGTCCAAATGTAAAAGATTTTCTGTCTGGTGCCATGCTCGTACCCAGGACCCTTTTTTCAGTCGGGGTCCCTTTGGTTCTCTCTTATTTGAGTTCTTCCAGTCTGGTCTGGTCTGGCCTATTCTTCTGTGTAGTCTCATTTGTCACCCATTTCTGCTTGTATGCCCTTGAATTCTCCTCTCATTTTGAGGTCAGACACTTTCTTAAAGGTGACCTGCATATTAGGCCTCGAAGGAGACCTTCATTTTGTTTTGGAAAATTTTGGAAAAATTGGCTCAGGCTCCTTTTGAACCTGCAGATTCTGCTACTTTGCAATATTGTAACTGGAAGACTATTTTGTTGCTGGCTGTTTTGCTTGGAGGGTTTCTGAGCTCCAGGCCCTTATGGCCATTCTTCCTTTTTTGTTTTTTCCCCACAGGGACAGGGTGTCTCTTTATAGTAATCCTTCTTGTATGCCCAGGGTAGTAAATGAGTTCTCCTTGAATAATCGGTGCAACCCCCCTCCATTGAGAGGGTCTTGCATACCTTGGATTTGCACATACAGGTCAGTACTGTTTGGATAAAACTAAGGCCGTTCTTAAGTCTGACCAGCTTTTTGTTTCCTTTCATCACAGGACATCAGGTTTGGCTGTTTCTAAGCAAACCATCTCCTCTTGCATGTCTTAAGGCCATTTTTTTTGTTATGCTTTTTATAGCAAATCTCTCTCCACTTCTGTTAGAGCTCATTCCAGTGGGACTGTTGCCTTTTCTACTGCCTTCTTCAAGGAGTACACCAATTCCATTCTTGAAGCTGCTACTTGGTGTTTAGTACATACTTTTTAAGCATTATAAGTTGGATATGGTTTCTAGGGCCAGAGCAGGTTTTGTTAGAACCATTTTATATGGGTTTGTTGAGAGATCTACTCAGCCTTCCACCTCCCATTCTGTTTCTTGAGCTTTTTTACTCACTGTAATGTTAAGAATGCCGCAGCAGTGATCTAGGACATGGTACAGTTGTACAAAATCTTACCATAACAGTGGATGTCTTTCACTTCACTGTTGCAGTATTCACTCCCTTCCTCCAACCCCCTCTTGTTTGTTCTGTTTTTTTTTTGGATTCCTTCTGAGGGTTTCTCATTTCTCTTCTGCATTTTTCCTTTTGAATGTGCATGGACTCCTTTGTCCTATGGAGACGGTCAATTCATTTTGGGGTAACTGTGTCTGTACCTCAACTTTTATGCCCTACATTCTGTTCAGGGAACATAAGTTTGACATATGGCACATACAAGATCATTGGGCTTTGGTGTACTGGCCAAATGTCAGACTGCCCTGAGCGGGAGACCCCTAACATTAAGAATACTGCAACAGTAAGAGAAGGAGGACATCTATTGTTTTGGTAACGTTTTATAAAACTGTACTTTCTGATTGTGTTAGACTTTGTAACAATTTATTGTAATTATAGGTTCATAGGTTCATACTAGGCTATCTGCCCTAGGACATTTATAAGCCTAGCCCAAAGTTTTGTGGCTTTCACCACCACTTAAGTTTGAAGGATACTATGCCCATTATTTTGCCGTGCCTCTGTCCAGCAGTGACACTGAGGTGATCCCTGGGGTAAACCTTCGATCTCCCATCCATTGGTCAAGATTTCTCTTGAACAAAGCCAGCGAGGTGCTCTGCCTCACATGTACCGGGATTTTGTTCCACAGCATAGGGAGTCTCTGGGTGATGAATCTGTCCCTCCAGCATGTCCTATTTATAACCGTGTTAAGGTTTAAGTCTCTTGCTCTTGTAGTTCTGATGGATTTAGATTTTTTGAGGTGGAGCATGTTCATTAATTCCGGGTTGGACATGGCCTTGTATGTCAGGCACAGGTCACCTCTGAGCAGACGGTATGCGACTGAATAGAGCTGGAGTTCCTTCAGTCGGGCAGCATAAGACATATTTTTGAGACCCTTTATCCTTTTGGTGAGGAAATTTTGGGGCCTTTTCAATTGCTGCAGGTGTCGAGTAAGATACATTCCGAATGAGGCATTGTACTCAATCATTGGTCTGATGAGTGATGAGTATAGGGGAACAATGACCTCCCTTGATCTAGATGTGAATCCCTTCATGATCAGGTGGACAATGTAGAAGGTCTTCCTAACTACTTTGGCAACGTGAGTGTCAAACGAAAGGTTACTGTCAACCTGGGTCCCCAGATCCCTGATAACCTCTTCTGTGCTTAGTGGATTGCCACCTATATGGTAGCTAGGGGTAACCTTGTTTTTCCCGAAGGGTATGACTCTGCATTTTTTGGCGTTTAACTTTAGGCCATGGCTCTGGCACCAGTTATCCGTTTCTATGAGACCCTTCTGAAGGATATCTGTGTCTGATGTGTTTTCAACTATGGCGCCCAGTTTGCAGTCATCTGCAAACTTTGTCAGCCATAATCCTCCTGTGTTTGCCTGTACTTCTGAAAAGTAGATGCCGAACAAGAGGGGGCCCAGGACTGAGCCCTGTGGGACACCACTTGTGACCGGCTTGGAGTCTGACATGGCGCCAGCAACTCTGACCCTGTGGGTTCTGTCACTTAGCCAGTTTGCAACCCATCTTGTGACGTATGGGTTTACATTTAAGCTGGTGAGGTTTTCAATGATACCCGAGTGGGGTATTGTGTCGAAAGCTTTTGCAAGGTCAAGGTAGGCTGTGTGGACTGCCTTGCCCTCATCAATGGCCTTGGTGACTGTTTCGAAAAAGTCAACCAAGTTTAAAAGGCATGATCTGCCCTTGACAAAGCCAAACTGGGTTGGATCCAATGTCTGTAAGTCCCCTATGTCTTTATTTATGAGTTCCATTATGATCCTCTCCATAGCTTTGCAGACCAGGCTTGTTAAGCTGATGGGGCTGTAATTTCCAGGGTCGGTGGAGGCACCGCCTTTGTGAAGTGGGACCACAGTTGCCGTACGCCACTCCTTGGGTGCGTATCCTGAGGTGAGGCTAAGATTAAACAGCTGCCCTAACTGCGGTTTAATTCCTCATTGAGTTCGTAGAGCACACAACCGGGACACCATCTGGTCCCATAGATGCTGTGTTTTTCGCCTTGGAGAGAGCAGTTTTCACCTGAGCTTTTGAGATGTTTGGGGGGCTACAAATCCGCTGGTATAGATATCTCTCCTTTTGGGGGGGAGGGGGGGATTTGCACTGAACCTGTCAGCCAGTATGTTGGCAATGTCTGTTGATTCAGTGATTTTTACATCATTTTGAACTAATTCTGAGCATATCTGGGTGTTTCCTCCCAGGTTTCTAACATAGATAAAAAAGGCCTTATGATTGTCTTTTGAGTCCTTAGCGACTTTTCTCTCAAAATTTGCCTTGGAGGATTTTATGAGTGATCGTAGTTTTTTACTTATAATGATCAAGGGTGTCTTCCCTTTTAAGGATTTTGCTCTATCTTGTAGTAGCTTTCTTCTTTTATTGTAGAGCTTGTTTATGGCTGGGGTCCACCAGACTGGGCGCTTGCCTTTGGTACAAAGAGTCTTTGTTTTGTTTGGGATTGCCTGATCCATGCAGTCCTGGAGGTGCTGGTAGAAGGCATTTGTAAGTGATTCAGCGGCTTGAGTAATGGTTTCTGCTGGCTCGGGGGCCTTGAAAGAAACCACACCAGTCTTAAGAAGTGTGAAGTCGGCTTTTGAGAAGTTCTTCACTGTGGTCTTTTTTATCTGGGGTGGGGGCAGGATGTGGACTTCCAGTGAGATTAGTTTATAATCTGATCTCACCAATGAGGGGTATACTTCCGGTGTTGAACATTGTGTCCCCATGTTCATGATGATGAGATCTAGTATGTTTTCTCCTCTTGTGGGGATGGTGACTAGTTGTTCCATGGCATTAGAGTTTATGAACTCTAGGAACCTTTGGGCTAGAGTGTTGGAGCTTGAGCAATGATCCCAGTCTATATTCGGATAGTTGAAATCACCTAATATGATGGTGTTTGGAGATACATTTATCCCCTCCAGTGTTTTCAGGAAAGCTGTGTGAGGTTCCTGAGTTTGAGAGGGTGGCCTGTAACATGCTACAAATTGCAGAGCAGTCTTGCCTACGGTTAATTGCACCTGGATGGTCACCGATGCCTCGTGCATTGCCACCAACCTGGAGGTGTGGGTATCCTTGATGAATATGGATACCCCCCCTCCTTTCTTGGTGTGGTCCGGATTTTGGGGCCGGAACGCATGATATGAGGTAAAACCTGATAGTGCCGGGGTGCTCTCAGGAGCCTTGAACCAGGTTTCAGTCACAGCACAGACATCGATGTTCTCCATACTGAGAAGGGCTTGATGCGTGCATCTTGAGGTTGAGACTTCTGGCATTGAGCAGCATTACCCTTAGTTTTTTCTTTTTGTGTTCTAGGTGGTAGGTTTAGAATTTGAGCCTTGCCTAAAAAGGCACTATGGGGTGGCAAGAGCCTTTGCCAATATCCGGAAGCCTAGGGGTGACAGGTGCAAGCCGTCCCTTGCGAAGCAGCGTGGCTTGTCCAGCATGTCATCCCAGGCGGACAGACATTGGATCCCCTTTGAATGACACCAGAGATTAAGCCAATTATTAAAGCTGATCATCTTGTCTCTGTATTGTGGCATCATTCTTGGTGAAGGTAGGATACTGCTCAAGGTCAGGGTCATACCTGCCTGGGCTACATAATCAGAGAGCTCCTCTGTGTCTCTTTTCATGTAGTCCAGGGAGGTACGTCTCAGGTCATTCACACCAGCATGGACAATGACTGAGTCATACTTGTACTTGCTGTTGAGTGACCTGAGTGCTTGCGTTATGTGGCGGATTCTAGCGCCCGACAGGCAGCTTACTGTGACCTGCTCCTTACTCAGTCTGGTGAGTGGGATGTCAGTGTGTCTGACTATGGAGACACCTATGATGAGTGTGTCTGGCATTGTGTTTGGCCTTAACGGCTGTGACTGTTTGGCACACTGACTTTGTGGTCTATGTGTTGCATGTGTTGTGTCCTGAGGTGGCAGTTGTTTGGGTGTCTGCTTTGGTGGCCTCTGCTGTTTTGGTAGATTTTTGATCAGAGCCTCCGAGTATGTCTTTGTGTGTTTATGTGCATGATTTGAAGTTGTGATAATACTATGTGAGACTGGGTTTGTGGTGTGTGTGGTTACCTTCTCCTCCTGTCTGGTCTTGCCAGTCCTATGTTGAGAGAGCTCAGCCTCCAGTTTGGCTATATAGTTGCATCTTTTGCATGTATTTGTGTTTTGTGGGAGAAGGAGAGGGTTGTCTGTGTACATGAGGCAATTGTAACATTGCCTCAATATTCCCAGTTTCACCAGCTGAGCAGGAGAGGGCGCTAGCAACTGACCCCTTGACATGCTAGAAGGAAAAAACAAAAACTTTATGTAATTGAGTTTGAAAAGACTTCGAGGGATGTGGGTGATCGAAAAAGGGGTTTTAGGCTGGTGGGGTACTATGTATAATAAAAAGTGCTATATCAGAGTAAAAAGTACTTTAGGAGCAAGTGCTAAGCTTTCCAGATAGAGAATAGTCTACTTAGGAATCAAGTAGAGCTGAACTTTTCAGATAGAGAATAGGCTGGTTAGATTAGAAGTAGAGTTCAAGAAGAGCTGTTCTAAGGGAAAAAATGAAGAGTGGACTTTAGGTAGCCTGAATAGTTTAACCTTAATTAACCGCCGCTGCTCTTGTGTGCTCCTATGGCAACTCCGTGCTAAAGCACGCTGAAGCATGCTTTATAGCAGGGGGCTGGAAAAGGCAGGAAATGACCCAAAATGGCCAATGAATTACAAGTTACTGTCTTAAACCACTCCTCTGAGGACAAACAGGCAGCTCAGTACTCCCCACTCCCACTGGTGAGTAAAGAAACTTCCCCCTGACCAAACAAAGAAAATGGAGAAGTACAGGAACCAAGACAAAGCCGAGGGTCAGCAAAATCTGATCACTGGAACAAACTAGCCAGGAAAGTTAGGAGAACAAGAATATTTTTTTGTTTTTTTCAAATTTTTTTCACAGACAGAACAGAAAACACAATAAATGCTTTGCTTTTCGATTAAATGCTATCAAAAGCTAGTACACTTGAGTGTATTAGCCTGTAGTTTAACTTTTAAGCAAACTTAAACTAAGAAGTGCAACCAACAATTAAAGCTTATAAAAACAGGAAAAACAGGTAATACCACTATAAAATAGACAAAAACAGTCGTCGAATGACACAAATGGTCGAAAAATGCAAGAAAAATACTTAAAATCTGGAAAGTTGCTTTTTCTGGTCTCTGCTGCTCTAGGAACTCTGCTGGATACCACGAGGAGCTGTGCTGAGTTCTCTACAGCCAGAAAAGCCAGCCAAAGCATGCTTTATAGCAGGGGGCTGGAAAAGGCAGGAAATGACCCAAAATGGCCAATGAATTACAAGTTACTGTCTTAAACCACTCCTCTGAGGACAAACAGGCAGCTCAGTACTCCCCACTCCCACTGGTGAGTAAAGAAACTTCCCCCTGACCAAACAAAGAAAATGGAGAAGTACAGGAACCAAGACAAAGCCCAGGGATCAGCAAAATCTGATCACTGGAACAAACTAGCCAGGAAAGTTAGGAGAACAAGAATATATATAGCTTTTTTCAAATTCTTTTCACAGACAGAACAGAAAACACAATAAATGCTTTGCTTTTCGATTAAATGCTATCAAAAGCTAGTACACTTGAGTGTATTAGCCTGTAGTTTAACTTTTAAGCAAACTTAAACTAAGAAGTGCAACCAACAATTAAAGCTTATCAAACAGGAAAAACGGGTAATACCACTATAAAATAGACAGAAACAGTCATCGAATGACACAAATGGTCGAAAAATGTAAGAAAAAATACTTAAAATCTGGAAAGTTGCTTTTTCTGGTCTCTGCTGCTCTAGGAACTCTGCTGGATACCACGAGGAGCTGTGCTGAGTTCTCTACAGCCAGAAAAGCCCGCCAAAGTGTGCTTTATAGCAGGGGGCTGGAAAAGGCAGGAAATGACCCAAAATGGCCAATGAATTACAAGTTACTGTCTTAAACCACTCCTCTGAAGACAAACAGGCAGCTCAGTACTCCCCACTCCCACTGGTGAGTAAAGAAACTTCCCCCTGACCAAACAAAGAAAATGGAGAAGTACAGGAACCAAGACAAAGCCCAGGGATCAGCAAAATCTGATCACTGCAACAAACTAGCCAGGAAAGTTAGGAGAACAAGAATATTTTTTTGTTTTTTTTCAAATTTTTTTCACAGACAGAACAGAAAACACAATAAATGCTTTGATTTTTGATTAAATGCTATCAAAAGCTAGTACACTTGAGTGTATTAGCCTGTAGTTTAACTTTTAAGCAAACTTAAACTAAGAAGTGCAACCAACAATTAAAGCTTATAAAAACAGGAAAAACAGGTAATACCACTATAAAAAAGACAGAAACAGTCGTCGAATGACACAAATGGTCGAAAAATGCAAGAAAAAATACTTAAAATCTGGAAAGTTGCTTTTTCTTGTCTCTGCTGCTCTAGGAACTCTGCTGGATACCACGAGGAGCTGTGCTGAGTTCTCTACAGCCAGAGAAGCCCGCCAAAGCGTGCTTTATAGCAGGGGGCTGGAAAAGGCAGGAAATGACCCAAAATGGCCAATGAATTACAAGTTACTGTCTTAAACCACTCCTCTGAGGACAAACAGGCAGCTCAGTACTCCCCACTCTCAGTGGTGAGTAAAGAAACTTCCCCTGACCAAACAAAGAAAATGGAGAAGTACAGGAACCAAGACAAAGCCCAGGGATCAGCAAAATCTGATCACTGGAACAAACTAGCCAGGAAAGTTAGGAGAACAAGAATATTTTTTTGTGTTTTTTCAAATTGTTTTCACAGACAGAACAGAAAACACAATAAATGCTTTGCTTTTCGATTAAATGCTATCAAAAGCTAGTACACGTGAGTGTATTAGCCTGTTGTTTAACTTTTAAGCAAACTTAAACTAAGAAGTGCAACCAACAATTAAAGCTTATAAAAACAGGAAAAACAGGTAATACCACTATAAAATAGACAGAAACAGTCATCGAATGACACAAATGGTCGAAAAATGTAAGAAAAAATACTTAAAATCTGGAAAGTTGCTTTTTCTGGTCTCTGCTGCTCTAGGAACTCTGCTGGATACCACGAGGAGCTGTGCTGAGTTCTCTACAGCCAGAAAAGCCCGCCAAAGTGTGCTTTATAGCAGGGGGCTGGAAAAGGCAGGAAATGACCCAAAATGGCCAATGAATTACAAGTTACTGTCTTAAACCACTCCTCTGAAGACAAACAGGCAGCTCAGTACTCCCCACTCCCACTGGTGAGTAAAGAAACTTCCCCCTGACCAAACAAAGAAAATGGAGAAGTACAGGAACCAAGACAAAGCCCAGGGATCAGCAAAATCTGATCACTGCAACAAACTAGCCAGGAAAGTTAGGAGAACAAGAATATTTTTTTGTTTTTTTTTCAAATTTTTTTCACAGACAGAACAGAAAACACAATAAATGCTTTGCTTTTCGATTAAATGCTATCAAAAGCTAGTACACTTGAGTGTATTAGCCTGTAGTTTAACTTTTAAGCAAACTTAAACTAAGAAGTGCAACCAACAATTAAAGCTTATAAAAACAGGAAAAACAGGTAATACCACTATAAAAAAGACAGAAACAGTCGTCGAATGACACAAATGGTCGAAAAATGCAAGAAAAAATACTTAAAATCTGGAAAGTTGCTTTTTCTTGTCTCTGCTGCTCTAGGAACTCTGCTGGATACCACGAGGAGCTGTGCTGAGTTCTCTACAGCCAGAGAAGCCCGCCAAAGCGTGCTTTATAGCAAGGGGCTGGAAAAGGCAGGAAATGACCCAAAATGGCCAATGAATTACAAGTTACTGTCTTAAACCACTCCTCTGAGGACAAACAGGCAGCTCAGTACTCCCCACTCTCAGTGGTGAGTAAAGAAACTTTCCCTGACCAAACAAAGAAAATGGAGAAGTACAGGAACCAAGACAAAGCCCAGGGATCAGCAAAATCTGATCACTGGAACAAACTAGCCAGGAAAGTTAGGAGAACAAGAATTTTTTTTGTTTTTTTCAAATTGTTTTCACAGACAGAACAGAAAACACAATAAATGCTTTGCTTTTCGATTAAATGCTATCAAAAGCTAGTACACTTGAGTGTATTAGCCTGTAGTTTAACTTTAAAGCAAACTTAAACTAAGAAGTGCAACCAACAATTAAAGCTTATAAAAACAGGAAAAACAGGTAATACCACTATAAAATAGACAGAAACAGTCGTCGAATGACACAAATGGTCGAAAAATGCAAGAAAAATACTTAAAATCTGGAAAGTTGCTTTTTCTGGTCTCTGCTGCTCTAGGAACTCTGCTGGATACCACGAGGAGCTGTGCTGAGTTCTCTACAGCCAGAAAAGCCCGCCAAAGTGTGCTTTATAGCAGGGGCTGGAAAAGGCAGGAAATGACCCAAAATGGCCAATGAATTACAAGTTACTGTCTTAAACCACTCCTCTGAGGACAAACAGGCAGCTCAGTACTCCCCACTCCCACTGGTGAGTAAAGAAACTTCCCCCTGACCAAACAAAGAAAATGGAGAAGTACAGGAACCAAGACAAAGCCCAGGGATCAGCAAAATCTGATCACTGCAACAAACTAGCCAGGAAAGTTAGGAGAACAAGAATATTTTTTACTTTTTCAAATTTTTTCACAGACAGAACAGAAAACACAATAAATGCTTTGCTTTTCGATTAAATGCTATCAAAAGCTAGTACACTTGAGTGTATTAGCCTGTAGTTTAACTTTTAAGCAAACTTAAACTAAGAAGTGCAACCAACAATTAAAGCTTATAAAAACAGGAAAAACAGGTAATACCACTATAAAATAGACAGAAACAGTCGTCGAATGACACAAATGGTCGAAAAATGCAAGAAAAATACTTAAAATCTGGAAAGTTGCTTTTTCTGGTCTCTGCTGCTCTAGGAACTCTGCTGGATACCACGAGGAGCTGTGCTGAGTTCTCTACAGCCAGAAAAGCCCGCCAAAGTGTGCTTTATAGCAGGGGACTGGAAAAGGCAGGAAATGACCCAAAATGGCCAATGAATTACAAGTTACTGTCTTAAACCACTCCTCTGAGGACAAACAGGCAGCTCAGTACTCCCCACTCCCACTGGTGAGTAAAGAAACTTCCCCCTGACCAAACAAAGAAAATGGAGAAGTACAGGAACCAAGACAAAGCCCAGGGATCAGCAAAATCTGATCACTGCAACAAACTAGCCAGGAAAGTTAGGAGAACAAGAATATTTTTTGTTTTTTTTCAAATTTTTTTCACAGACAGAACAGAAAACACAATAAATGCTTTGCTTTTCGATTAAATGCTATCAAAAGCTAGTACACTTGAGTGTATTAGCCTGTTGTTTAACTTTTAAGCAAACTTAAACTAAGAAGTGCAACCAACAATTAAAGCTTATAAAAACAGGAAAAGCAGGTAATACCACTATAAGAAAGACAGAAACAGTCGTCGAATGACACAAATGGTCGAAAAATGCAAGAAAAATACTTAAAATCTGGAAAGTTGCTTTTTCTGGTCTCTGCTGCTCTAGGAACTCTGCTGGATACCACGAGGAGCTGTGCTGAGTTCTCTACAGCCAGAGAAGCCCGCCAAAGCGTGCTTTATAGCAGGGGGCTGGAAAAGGCAGGAAATGACCCAAAATGGCCAATGAATTACAAGTTACTGTCTTAAACCACTCCTCTGAGGACAAACAGGCAGCTCAGTACTCCCCACTCTCAGTGGTGAGTAAAGAAACTTCCCCTGACCAAACAAAGAAAATGGAGAAGTACAGGAACCAAGACAAAGCCCAGGGATCAGCAAAATCTGATCACTGGAACAAACTAGCCAGGAAAGTTAGGAGAACAAGAATATTTTTTTGTTTTTTTTCAAATTGTTTTCACAGACAGAACAGAAAACACAATAAATGCTTTGCTTTTCGATTAAATGCTATCAAAAGCTAGTACACTTGAGTGTATTAGCCTGTAGTTTAACTTTTAAGCAAACTTAAACTAAGAAGTGCAACCAACAATTAAAGCTTATAAAAACAGGAAAAACAGGTAATACCACTATAAAATAGACAGAAACAGTCGTCGAATGACACAAATGGTCGAAAAATGCAAGAAAAATACTTAAAATCTGGAAAGTTGCTTTTTCTGGTCTCTGCTGCTCTAGGAACTCTGCTGGATACCACGAGGAGCTGTGCTGAGTTCTCTACAGCCAGAGAAGCCCGCCAAAGCGTGCTTTATAGCAGGGGGCTGGAAAAGGCAGGAAATGACCCAAAATGGCCAATGAATTACAAGTTACTGTCTTAAACCACTCCTCTGAGGACAAACAGGCAGCTCAGTACTCCCCACTCTCAGTGGTGAGTAAAGAAACTTCCCCTGACCAAACAAAGAAAATGGAGAAGTACAGGAACCAAGACAAAGCCCAGGGATCAGCAAAATCTGATCACTGGAACAAACTAGCCAGGAAAGTTAGGAGAACAAGAATATATTTTTTTTTTTTTCAAATTGTTTTCACAGACAGAACAGAAAACACAATAAATGCTTTGCTTTTCGATTAAATGCTATCAAAAGCTAGTACACTTGAGTGTATTAGCCTGTAGTTTAACTTTTAAGCAAACTTAAACTAAGAAGTGCAACCAACAATTAAAGCTTATAAAAACAGGAAAAACAGGTAATACCACTATAAAATAGACAGAAACAGTCGTCGAATGACACAAATGGTCGAAAAATGCAAGAAAAATACTTAAAATCTGGAAAGTTGCTTTTTCTGGTCTCTGCTGCTCTAGGAACTCTGCTGGATACCACGAGGAGCTGTGCTGAGTTCTCTACAGCCAGAAAAGCCTGCCAAAGTGTGCTTTATAGCAGGGGGCTGGAAAAGGCAGGAAATGACCCAAAATGGCCAATGAATTACAAGTTACTGTCTTAAACCACTCCTCTGAGGACAAACAGGCAGCTCAGTACTCCCCACTCCCACTGGTGAGTAAAGAAACTTACCCTGACCAAACAAAGAAAATGGAGAAGTACAGGAACCAAGACAAAGCCCAGGGATCAGCAAAATCTGATCACTGGAACAAACTAGCCAGGAAAGTTAGGAGAACAAGAATATTTTTTGTTTTTCAAATTTTTTCACAGACAGAACAGAAAACACAATAAATGCTTTGCTTTTCGATTAAATGCTATCAAAAGCTAGTACACTTGAGTGTATTAGCCTGTAGTTTAACTTTTAAGCAAACTTAAACTAAGAAGTGCAACCAACAATTAAAGCTTATAAAAACAGGAAAAACAGGTAATACCACTATAAAATAGACAGAAACAGTCGTCGAATGACACAAATGGTCGAAAAATGCAAGAAAAAATACTTAAAATCTGGAAAGTTGCTTTTTCTGGTCTCTGCTGCTCTAGGAACTCTGCTGGATACCACGAGGAGCTGGGCTGAGTTCTCTACAGCCAGAAATGCCCGCCAAAGTGTGCTTTATAGCAGGGGGCTGGAAAAGGCAGGAAATGACCCAAAATGGCCAATGAATTACAAGTTACTGTCTTAAACCACTCCTCTGAGGACAAACAGGCAGCTCAGTACTCCCCACTCCCACTGGTGAGTAAAGAAACTTCCCCCTGACCAAACAAAGAAAATGGAGAAGTACAGGAACCAAGACAAAGCCGAGGGATCAGCAAAATCTGATCACTGGAACAAACTAGCCAGGAAAGTTAGGAGAACAAGAATATCTTTTGTTTTTTTTCAAATTTTTTCACAGACAGAACAGAAAACACAATAAATGCTTTGCTTTTCGATTAAATGCTATCAAAAGCTAGTACACTTGAGTGTATTAGCCTGTAGTTTAACTTTTAAGCAAACTTAAACTAAGAAGTGCAACCAACAATTAAAGCTTATAAAAACAGGAAAAACAGGTAATACCACTATAAAATAGACAGAAACAGTCGTCGAATGACATAAATGTATTTCCAAACACCATCATATTGGGTGACTGCAACTACCCGAATATAGACTGGGAACATTACTCAAGCCCTAACTTTCTAGCCCAACGGTTCCTGGAGTTCATAAATTCAAATGCCATGGAACAGCTAGCCACTGTTCCCACGAGAGGAGAAAATATACTAGATCTCATTATCACAAACATGGGGACAAAATGCTCCACACCGGAAGTATATCCCTCATTGGTGAGATCTGATCATAAACTAATCTCACTGGAAATCCACATCCCGCCCCCACCCCAAACAAAAAAGACCACAGTGTAGAACTTCTCTAAAGCAAACTTCACACTACTCAAGACTGGTGTGGTATCCTTCAAGGCCCCTGAGCCAGTGGAAACCACAACCCAAGCTGCGGAAGCCCTTACAAATGCCTTCTATGAACACCTCCAGGACTGCATGGATCAGGCAATCCCAAATAAAACCAAGACTCTTTCCACAAAGGGCAAACGTCCAGTCTGGTGGACCCCAGCCATTAACAAGCTTTACAATAAGAGGAGAAAGCTATTACATGATAGAACAAAATCCATAAAAGGGAAGTCACCCCTGATCATTATTAGTAAAAAATACGAGCACTCATAAAATCAACTAAGGCCAATTTTGAGAGAAAAATTGCCATGGATTCAAAGGACAATCATAAGGCCTTTTTCAGCTATGTTAGGAATCTGGGTGGAAACTCCCAGATATGCTCAGAATTAGTCCAAAATGATACAAAAATCACTGAACCCACAGACATTGCCAACATACTGGCAGACAGGCTCAGTGCAAACTTCACCTCCCTCTCGCCCCTAGAGGAGAGCTAACTAACCCAGCAGAGTGTAGCCTCCCAGACAGCTCAAATGCGCAGGTGAAAGCTGCTCTCTCTAAAGCTAAAACACAGCATCAATGGGACCGGATGGTGTCCCCGGCTGTGTGCTACACGAGCTAAATGAGGAATTAAACCTGCACATAAGGCAGCTGTTTAATCTCAGCCTTACCACAGGATACGTGCCCAAGGAGTGGCGACGGCAACTGTGGTCCCACTCCACAAAGGCGGTGCCTCTACGGACCCTGGTAATTACCGCCCCATAAGCTTAACAAGTCTAGTCTGCAAAGCTATGGAGAGGATCATAATGGAGCTCATAAACAAAGATATAGGGGACTTGCAGACATTGGACCCGACCCAGTTTGGCCGTCAAGGGCAGATCATGCCTTTTGAACTTGGTCGACTTCTTGAAACAGTTACCAAGGCCATTGATGAGGAAAGGCAGTCCATACAGCCTACCTTGACCTTGCAAAGGCCTTGACACAATACCCCACTCGGTATTGTAGAAAACTTACCAGCTTAAATGTAAACCCATATGTCACAAGATGGGTTGCAAACTGGCTTAAGGACAGAACCCACAGGGTTAGAGTTGCTGGCGCTATGTCAGACTCCAAGCAGGTCACAAGTGGTGTCCCACAGGGCTCGGTCCTTGGCCTCCTATTGTTCGGCATCTACTTCTCAGAAGTACAGGCCAACATGGGAGGACTTTGGCTGACAAAGTTTGCAGACGACTGCAAACTGGGCGTCATAGTGGAAAGTGCATCGGACACGGATATCCTTCAGAAGGGACTCACAGAAACAGATAGCTGGTGCCAGAGCCATGGCCTGAAGTTAAACGCCAAAAAATGTATAGTCATACCCTTCGGGAAAAACAAGGTAACCCCAAGCTACCATATAGGTGGCAATCCACTAAGCACAGAAGAGGTTATCAGGGACCTGGGGACCCAGGTTGACAGTGGCCTTTCTTTTGACACTCACATTGCTAAAGTGGTTAGAAAGACCTTCTACATTTCCCACCTGATCATGAAGGGATTCACATCCAGATCTAGTGAGGTCATTGTTCCCCTGTACTCTTCACTTATCAGACCAATGATCGAGTACAATGCCCCATTCGGGATGTATCTCACCCGACATCTGCAGCAATTGGAGAGACCCCTAAAGTTCCTCACCAAAAGGATAAAGGGACTCCAAAATCTGTCATATGCTGCCAGATTGAAGAAACTCCAGCTCTATTCAGTTGCATACCGTCTGCTCAGAGGTGACATGTGCCTGGCATACAAGGCCATGTCCAACCCGGAATTAATGGACATGCTCCACCTCAAAAAATCCAAATCCACCAAAACCACTAGAGCAAGCGACTTAAACCTTAGCACGGGTATAAATAGGACATGCTGGAGGGATAGATTTATCATTCAGAGACTCCCTATACTGTGGAATAAAATCCCGATCCATGTGAGGCAGAGCACCTCGCTGGCTCTGTTCAAGAGAAATCTTGACCTGTGGATGGGAGATCGTAGGTTTATCCCCGGAATCATCTCTGTGTCACTGCTGGACAGAGGCACAACAAACTAATGGGCACAGTATTTTTTCATATAAGGGGTGGCGTAAGCCACAAAAATTTGGGCTAGGCTTATAAATGCCTTAGGGCAGATAGCCTAGTATAAACCTATGAACCTATGAACAAATGGTCGAAAAATGCAAGAAAAAATACTTAAAATCTGGAAAGTTGCTTTTTCTGGTCTCTGCTGCTCTAGGAACTCTGCTGGATACCACGAGGAGCTGTGCTGAGTTCTCTACAGCCAGAAAAGCCCGACAAACTTGTGCTTTATAGCAGGGGGGCTGGAAAAGGCAGGAAATGACCCAAAATGGCCAATGAATTACAAGTTACTGTCTTAAACCACTCCTCTGAGGACAAACAGGCAGCTCAGTACTCCCCACTCCCACTGGTGAGTAAAGAAACTTCCCTGACCAAACAAAGAAAATGGAGAAGTACAGGAACCAAGACAAAGCCCAGGGATCAGCAAAATCTGATCACTGGAACAAACTAGCCAGGAAAGTTAGGAGAACAAGAATATTTTTTTGTTTTTTCAAATTATTTTCACAGACAGAACAGAAAACACAATAAATGCTTTGCTTTTCGATTAAATGCTATCAAAAGCTAGTACACTTGAGTGTATTAGCCTGTAGTTTAACTTTTAAGCAAACTTAAACTAAGAAGTGCAACCAACAATTAAAGCTTATAAAACAGGAAAAACAGGTAATACCACTATAAAATAGACAGAAACAGCCGTCGAATGACACAAATGGTCGAAAAATGCAAGAAAAAATACTTAAAATCTGGAAAGTTGCTTTTTCTGGTCTCTGCTGCTCTAGGAACTCTGCTGGATACCACGAGGAGCTGTGCTGAGTTCTCTACAGCCAGAAAAGCCCGCCAAAGCATGCTTTATAGCAGGGGCTGGAAAAGGCAGGAAATGACCCAAAATGGCCAATGAATTACAAGTTACTGTCTTAAACCACTCCTCTGAGGACAAACAGGCAGCTCAGTACTCCCCACTCCCACTGGTGAGTAAAGAAACTTCCCCCTGACCAAACAAAGGAAATGGAGAAGTACAGGAACCAAGACAAAGCCCAGGGATCAGCAAAATCTGATCACTGGAACAAACTAGCCAGGAAAGTTAGGAGAACAAGAATATTTTTTTGTTTTTTTTTCAAATTTTTTTCACAGACAGAACAGAAAACACAATAAATGCTTTGCTTTTCGATTAAATGCTATCAAAAGCTAGTACACTTGAGTGTATTACCCTGTAGTTTAACTTTTAAGCAAACTTAAACTAAGAAGTGCAACCAACAATTAAAGCTTATAAAAACAGGAAAAACAGGTAATACCACTATAAAATAGACAGAAACAGTCGTCGAATGACACAAATGGTCGAAAAATGCAAGAAAAATACTTAAAATCTGGAAAGTTGCTTTTTCTGGTCTCTGCTGCTCTAGGAACTCTGCTGGATACCACGAGGAGCTGTGCTGAGTTCTCTACAGCCAGAAAAGCCCGCCAAAGCGTGCTTTATAGCAGGGGGCTGGAAAAGGCAGGAAATGACCCAAAATGGCCAATGAATTACAAGTTACTATCTTAAACCACTCCTCTGAGGACAAACAGGCAGCTCAGTTCTCCCCACTCCCACTGGTGAGTAAAGAAACTTCCCCCTGACCAAACAAAGAAAATGGAGAATTACAGGAACCAAGACAAAGCCGAGGGATCAGCAAAATCTGATCACTGGAACAAACTAGCCAGGAAAGTTAGGAGAACAAGAATATTTTTTTGTTTTTTTTCAAATTTTTTTCACAGACAGAACAGAAAACACAATAAATGCTTTGCTTTTCGATTAAATGCTATCAAAAGCTAGTACACTTGAGTGTATTAGCCTGTAGTTTAACTTTTAAGCAAACTTAAACTAAGAAGTGCAACCAACAATTAAAGCTTATAAAAACAGGAAAAACAGGTAATACCACTATAAAATAGACAGAAACAGTCGTCGAATGACACAAATGGTCAAAAAATGCAAGAAAAAATACTTAAAATCTGGAAAGTTGCTTTTTCTGGTCTCTGCTGCTCTAGGAACTCTGCTGGATACCACGAGGAGCTGTGCTGAGTTCTCTACAGATTACAGAGTTCTGTATAGATTACAAAAACATATTAGTGATGAGACATTTCAAATATTCAGTTACACGAAAAGTCTTAGACATTTGCATTTTCATTAGACTAGAATTATTTCAGGCTCATTCCCTAGCAAAGAATGAAAGACACTTTGTTGTGATCCATGTTCGTTTTATTTTATTTATTGGAAAAGGGGGTTGTGGATGGATGGGTGAATTCATATTTCATTTATTTACTGAGATTACCTAACTGTGCACAAGCCCTGTTTTCAGGTGAGGCCAAGGAAGAAATATTTCATTAATTCCAGCAACAGTAACTAACAGAGACTATTAAAGTGAAAATGTACAAGTGCAGTGATTTACACGAACATTTAACAGCATCAGATAGTGATCAATTACAGTGATTTGCAGACGCAATTGAAGCTCAACAATAAAAATATTTGAAAATGTAGAGAAGTTACTTCAAAAATTAATTTGACATAGTGTCCTAATTAGAATGCCTAAACTTGTCTTAGATAAGATTTTGGTTACAGGTAAGCTAATTGATGCATGAACCATGGCTGTATGAAATAAACTGATTCCTGCAGTGGGATAAAGAAGCTAGTGAGCTGTAGGAGAAAGAGTTAGTAAAGTTGTTACAAAATAACTAAAGGAAGGTAGGAAATTAGTTGGAAGTATGTTGATTATGTAAGTGCTGCCTGAACGTATGACAATCTAGTTCAAGGAGAGAATACATCTTTTTTTTTTTTTTTTTTTTAAACACCTTTATTGAATTATCACTTGTGACACAGGCAATTTTACATTTATACTAAAGTAGCCAAACTGCATTAACAAATTAACAAATATTATAACTCACATATATTGCTATATATCCTAAGGAACATTACATAAATTATTCAATTCCTGCCCCCCCCCCTTTTTTTAAACAAGAAACATAGGCTCATAGGAGGTTACAAGCCTATTGGCCGTAAGGCCCTTAGCCTAGCCAAGAGTTTAGCCCATGTTTAGATAAGTCAGCACCCAAAGCCCCTGTCCAGCAGGGACACAGGTGGAATCCCAGGCGTGTATTTTCTGTTTCCCGTCCAGTTTGCTCTTAAAAAGGGATAATGAGGTGCTCTGCTTGACATGGAGAGGAAGTCTATTCCACAGATGGGGGAGTCTCTAGAACACAAATCTGTCCTGCCAACAAGTTCTATTGATTTCGCAGACCAGGTTGAGGTCGCACGTACGGGTTAGTCGAGTGGAGCTTGACTTGCGGATATGCAGCAGTCCCATGGAGGTGGGTTCTGAGATTGCTTTGTGTGCCAGACAGAGGTCACCTCTCAGGAGTCTGTATGAAACTGATTAGAGGGACAGGGCTTTTAGCCTATCTGTGTAGGGTAGATGTTTGAGGACCTGGATTCTCCTGGTGAGGGGCCTCTGTGGTCTCTCTGGCTGATGCATGTAGTTTGCGAGGTACATGCCGAAGGGGGCGTTGTGCTCAATGATTGGCTTTATAAGAGCAGAATACAGGGATGCTACAACCGCTTTGTCCCTGGACAAGACACCTTACTTCTGAGGTGGGCCTTGTAGAAAGCTTTTCCATATAGTGAAAGCAACATGGTGGTCAAAAGTCAGGTTGCTATCAACCTGGGTGCCCAAATCCCTCACTACTAATTTGTGTATTTAGGATATTGTTATTAATGTGATAATATGTGGGGACGTCACTCTCCCCAAAGGGGATAATGAGGGAGTTTTTGGCATGAGGCCATGTTTCTGACTCCAGTCATTTGCTTGTGTGAGACCCTCTTGGAGGATGTCCACATCACTTGGGGAATTAATGACCGCACCCAGCTTGCAATCATCTGCAAACTTGGTCAGCCATAGCCCACTGGTTTTGGCCTGCACCTCAGAGGAGTATATCCCGAATAACAGAGGCCCCAAGACCGATCCCTGGGGTACGTTGCTCATTACGGGTCTACTGCTTGAGGTGATTTCCTCTATTTTGATTAGGTGGATTTTATCAGTGAGCCAGTTTGCTTCCCATCTGGTACCATATGGACTGATGCCTAGTTGAAAGAGTCGTCTATTATGCCCGAGTGGGGAATAGTGTTGAAGGCTTTGGCCAGGTCAAGGTAGGTGGTGTGCACTGTCATCCCCACTTCCATGGCTTTGGTGACTGTCTCAAAGAAGTCGACCAGATTTAATAGACATGACCTCTTCCTGACAAAGCCAAACTGTGTGGGGTTGAGTGTTTGGAGGTTGCCAATGTCCCTGTTAATGAGGTCCATGATAATTCATTCCATGGCCTTGCAGATCAGGCTAGTTAGGCTGAAGGGTCTATAATTTCCCAGATCGGTGGATGCTCCACCTTTGTGTAAAAGGATGACAGTGGCTGTCCTCCACTCAGCTTGGACAAAGCTGGTATTCAGGCTTTGGTTGAATAAGGTGCCTAATGGTGCTCCAAGCTCATGTAGGATGTAGCCTGGGATGTTATCTGGTCCCATGAAGGCTGTATTTTTTGCCTTTGAGAGGGCAGTGCTGATCTGTTCCCTAGAGATAAGGTGGGGGGGGGTACTGGGGATGTCCTGATTTACTGATGGGGGGAGAGAGGGGACAAGTTTTCACTGAATCTGTTAGCCAATAAATTGGCTATATCTACAGCATTTGTGTATGTGGTGTCCTTGACCACCAGTTCTGAACAGATCTGGTTGCTTCCTTTGAGACTGTGGACATATATGAAGAAGGCCTTATGATTGTCTCTAGTAGATGTGGCCAATTTGGACTCTAAGTTGGCTTTAGCGGATTTAGTGCTCTTATTTGCTTGTTCAGGCTAAGGAGAGATTGCTTACAATGGGGCACGTGCTCCTTCTTTGTCCTGGACAGCAATTTTTTTCCCTTTTGTTATATAGTTTATTTATTGCAGATGTCCACCAGACAGGTTTACTCTTCCTTGCAGAGGATGATTTTGTCCTGTCAGGTATTCTTGATTCCATGCATCTATATAAATGCTCATATAGTACTTTGGTGTAGATTTGGAGATTGGTGCCAGTTCCTACAGAGGGAGAGGGGGCTGTGAAGCTGTTATACCATCCCTCAGGAGGTTGTAATCAGCTTTGGGAAAGTTTTTTTGTTTGACTCTAGCTAGAAGGCAGTCAGGGGAGATGGTGATTTCAAAAGTGACTGCTTTATGGTCTGATCTTACCAGGGAGGATGATACTGTAGGGGTGCTGCAGAGGTTACTCATGTTGGTTAATACCAAGTCCAAGATATTACCACCTCTTTTGGGAGTATCGACTAGCTGTTCCAAGGCATTTGCATTGACAAAATTGAGGAATCTCTGGGCATCTGTGTTCTGGCATAAGTAGTTTTTCTAGTCTGTGGTTGGGTAAATAAATTCACCCAGGATCAGGGTAAAGGGTTAAATCTTGATAGATTTGAAGACGTCCTGATCATTTCGTGGGCATCTTGAGTCAAATTTGGGGGCCTGTAGCTAGCTATGATTTGAATAGGGGTCTTGTCAATGGTTAACTGCACCTAGAGTTTCTCCTGTACATCATACTGTTTGACCTGCCTGGAGGCGTGTGTCTTTAATATATATTGAAACTCCACCTCCTTTGGCTTTGCTGCCCACAGTTTGGGTTCTGACTATATGATCGGATGAGTAACCAGGTAAGGCTGGGGTGCTCTCCGCAGCTTTGAACCAGGTTTCTGTGACTGCACAAATGTCAGCATCTTCCAGGTTTACGAATGCTTGCAATGAGTGCAGTTTCATGTTTAGATTCCTAGCATTTAGCAGCATGACCTTTAATTTGCTTTTTGTTGAAATTTTATGTTAGTACCGACTTCATGACTTATCCTAAAAAAGGCATTATGGGGGAGACAAGGCCGTAATGCAGGCCACTCTAGCAAAGCATCGTGGTCCGTCAGTCATATCTTCTGAAGCTGTCAGGTACTGGGTCCCCCTGGAAACTAAGCCAATTGTTAGTCAATCATTTTCTGTTTGTATTGAGGAATCATTCTGGGTGATGGTAGAATGCTGCTTAAGGCTAGGGACATACCTGCCTGAGACACATATTCAGCAAGCTCAATCGTGTCTCTCTTCATATAGTCCAGGGAGGTACATCTCAATTCGTTCACGCCAACATGGACTATATCAGAGTCATAACACCTGTTGTTGAGAGACTTGAGTGCGTGTGTGATATGGCAGATTCTGGCACCTGACAAACAACTAACCGTGACTTTCTCCTTATCCAGCCTGGTGAGAGTTTGTGCGTCTCACAATGGAGTCTCCTATGACTAATATGTTGGGTTTATGGTTAGGCCTTAGTGGTTGTGAGACACTGGTGTGTGGACTAGGCATTGTATGTGGTGTAGAGGGTTGTGGAGTTTGCATGTGTTTTTGCCTTTGAGGTCTCCTTTGTTTGGGTTTGTTTTTGTTGAGAACCACCGCATATGTGGGTGTGTGTTGTGTTTGAGATGTAGTGATTGTGTTACAATCTCCTCAGTGCCAGATATACTGTTTTGTGAGGGAGAGTCATAGATTCTTCTTTATGTAATTACATCTGTCACATATTGTGTTCCTAGGTGGTAATAGCAGATGGTTGTCCTTGTGCATGAGGCAATTGCTGCACTGTTTCAGGATCCCATTTCAACCAGGCTGGCAGGTGGAACTGTAGGAAATTGTCCATCCATATTTGTCAGAATCTGAGGGAGAGAGGCAAGGGAGAACTAAGGGGTAGGCCTAAAGCCCAAGTGCTTAAATCAAAACTAAAAGGCTTAGAATAACACTTAAAATTTAAACAGGCTAAAAACAAGCAGCCATAAATGCACCAGAGAAGATGCAGTTTAACACTTTAGAGAACAAGTAGCAGAAAAATTAAGATGAAATAACAGAGTAGGAGGAGAATAAAGGTTTTTTTTTTTTTAGTAAAGTGGAAAGGGAGAAAGGAGGAACAGAAGATAATTCAAGGTTAAGAAACTAAGGGGGTTGTCCTTCCAAAATGTTCTGTATTAGGTAGAATGAGCTAATGACACAGGACAGGGAGGAGTTAACCAGATAAAATTTGCAGTAGGGGTGGGCAACTGCAAACCACCAAGTTTAAGAACAAGACAACAATAGGGAGGCAAGGTAAGGAATTACACTCTAGCTACTAGCTACACTATTTTAGGCAGAAAACAGTACAGAAATGTGCATCACAGCAGAAAAACATCAGTGAGACCCTAACCGAAAGTTTTAAACAGATAAAGGAGTAAGGAGAATGTAGAGAATACTTTTAACTGCAAACAAATCAGTTATATGATACACTCTTTGGCAGGAAATCAGAACAAATAGATGCTTAACAAATGAAATTTCCAGTTAAAACCTTTCACACACTGAAACTAGCTAAAAAAGCTTTTCAAACAGTGTGACAGTAACAAAAGTAATTTAACAGGCCCTGTAAGGCAGACAATTTCACTACAACAGTGCAGATTTGTTTATGGCAATACAATACAGTAAAGAGTAGGCATCAGACAATAAAAAGTGCTATAAATGGTTAGAATCAACAATAACTAGTAAAAATGAGCAAAAACACAGGATACGTATTGTTATATATCACAGATCAGAGTTGTGGTCATTGCCCCTCCTTCGTTCAGCTCAGTATGAATAAGCAGAAATCCTCTCAAAGGTAGGGCTTAAATACCAGGAGGTACAAACCTGAAACAACTTAAAAAAAAAAAAAAAAAAAAAGCTCAAAAGAACTCCAAGCACTACACCAGCCAACATCTACCAGTCAGCGGCCAATTAACACAATCCTCTCACTAAAGTGAAGAATGACTTCCGCTAATCCAAGATGGCCTGGAAAATGTGCTTAGAACAGCCACTGCAAACAAACAACCAGGCCCAGAGATAGCAAACCTGAACTGGGCTATGCTATAGCTACTAGCTACACTATTTTAGGCAGAAAACACTGCGGAAATGTTTATCACAGCAGAAAAATGGCAGTGAGACACTAAACAAAAGTTTTAATCTTTATTAAACCATCACTTATGACATAAGCAATCATGCATTTACATAAATGGAAACAAACCACACCGACACAATCCTAGTTGCAAGCATTTTACATCACAAACCATGCTGATACTTACCCACTTGCAAATATTATACATCCTTTATAATCTACCCAATCATTTTCAATGAAACATTACATAACTCATTTAAGTCCTGCCTTCTTTTAAATCTCATTCCTCCCCTGTATGTATTGTTCCCACAATTCCCATTTTTTTCGTATGTAGTTTGCTGCTATCCTTTTCTAACAATCTCAGTGTCAGTTGTTTTATGTACTAAAAGCTCAACCAGTACTGCCCTTTTGTTTAGGAACCCCCTATTTATTTCACTTTGCCTATACTCTGATATCAGTAGGGAAGGTAATGTCTAACCTGCAGTCCAAATGAGTTCTTGGCCTCTTCCCATTCTATTACCATTCCCTCTCTAGTTATTTGCTCCAAATACCTTGGTTCTTTTGACAGTTTTTTCCAGTAAATTCCAGCCCCCTCTTGCCTATTGTTTATACCCCTAATTGCAGTTAGCCCTATCAGCAGAATCGCCTTTCTCCATTTCCGTGTTGGCTTAGTTCTTAGCATACTTTCTGCTACTTTATGGATTTAATATTTTCTATGATTATTGCTATTCTCCTTAAAGGCCTGTATCCAAAATCCCAGTCACTCCTTGTTTCTTGAGCTTCCCCCGTTTCAACATAATCCCTTTCCACTTTGAATTTTAGTTTTCTACTTGTGCTATGTATAGAAGCCTTAACTGTGTAGCTCTGAAATAGCCCTTCAAATTGGGTAATCCAAATCCGCCCTGTTCTACTGGAAGAATCAGCTTATCCCACTTGACTCTTGCTGTCTTCTCTTCCCAGATAAAGTCCTTCAGCTCTTTATTAATTGCTGTTCACAAATTCTCCTCTGGTTGATGAAAGTATGCCTGACCTGTGTATAAGACTAAAGGGACTAAAAACATTTTGACTGCTTGTATCTTACTAGCCATATACATGTAACAAAGCTTCCATTTTCTCAGTTTTTGTACTATCTTTTGTTTAGTCTCTTCCCACATATCCTTAGCTGCCACACCAGAATAATTTTTAATCCATACTCCTAAATACTTCATTTAATCATGTCCCTATAGATACGGATAATGTTGAACCAATTCGTGTGTGGGTACATAATTTACTGCTATTGCCTTTGTTTTAGCTTCATTAATTTTGTATCCCGAAAATATTTGAAACTGCCTTAAAATGTTCCACGACATTGTAATGTCTCTCTCTGGATTTGCCAGGTATAAAATAAATGTGGCAGAGATAATCTCTGAGGACAATATGTTCCAGATTTTACCTATGTAGTTGGGGAATAGTGAGTCCTCTGCTGAGTTGTTGGTTTTGGTTACCTTAATTAGTCTTTTATCACTAGAGCGAAGTTGTCTGGGATTGGTTTGTAGATTAAGTTGGATAGTGTTGGTGTTTTTTTCAGGGAGTAGTAGCAGTTTGTTAGCAAAAGAGAGCTGGTAGAATGAGAGAAGGTTTGGAAATTTGAGGCAGTTGCGTTGACGTATTGTCTGACTGTGGTGAGCATGGTATGGGGCACTGGTAGCAAATCTAGCAATTTGATTATAGCAGATGTTGAGCTTGGCCATTTCAGCTTTGGGTAGGTTGGTGAAGATGGGAGCAGCATATAATAGTGGGGAGAGGAGGTGGGTTTGGGCAATGGTTATTTTAGCAGGTTCAGTTAGAAATGGTTTGTTTTTATAGAGGCTGCCCAGTTTTATGTGGATGTTTTTAGTAGTTTGGTTTATATGTAGGTCAAACTTAAGGTTGTTGGTCAATGGTCACTCCTAGTAGTTTAGGATGCGTGTCTGGAGAGATGATAATTCCATCTCTAGAGACTATATTAAATGAATCGAGAGTTGGAGTGGATTTGGTTGGCTTAAATATCATTAATTTGGTCTTTTTTGGATTGAGTAAGAGGTTTTTGTTGAGAAACCATGTTTCAGTAGTTTTGAAGGCTTTTTGGGTGATAGTGAGCTGTTTGTGTGGGTTATTGGCTAAGCAGACTAAAGTTGAGTCGCCAGCATATTGTATAATGGTTGCTTCTTGGCAGATACAGTGGAGATCATTAATGAAGATAGAGAATAGTAGGGGACCTAAAATGGACCCTTGTGGGACCCCAGTGGTAATAGGTAGCATTGAGTATAGGTTAGTGTCTCATTGAACTGCTTGTTGTCTACCTTGTAGGTAATTTTGGAACCAGGCTATTGAGTGGTTGCTTAGGCTGAGATTAGTGAGGGAGTTGAGCAGTTTAGGATGGTTGACCATATCAAAGGTTTTTGACAAGTCTACGAATATGGCATATGTAAGTTTACCTAGGTGTCTGTTTTGGTTGATGTAGTTTGTAAAGGAGAGAAGGGCTGTGGTTGTACTGTGGGCAGGTCAGAATCCATGCTGGGTGGGAGAGAGTAGTTGGTTGTTGAGTAGGTATGACATAAGCTGGTGGTGAATGCATTTTTTGAGAATTTTTGCTAGAGGGAAAAGAATGGCAATAGGGAGATAGTTGGTAAGGTCAGTGGATGTGCCTCCTTTATGTAAAGGGATGATATATGAGGTTTTCCAAATTGATGGGATGGTGCTTTCAGATACGCATCTGTTAAGCATAATAGAGATTGAGTAGGCTAACTCATTAGCTGCCAGCTGGAGGTATTCAGGGGGGGATGCTGTCAGCTGCTAGGGTAGTAGGTTTAACTTTAGTTAGCGATTTTTTGACATAATTAGTAGGGATGGGTTGAAATTGGAAGGTAGTGTTGGGCCTGGATACAAACATGGGAATATTGGTTTTAGTAGTAGTGGGTTGTTGATCTAGTTTGGAAATGGTTTCTGTGAAGTATTTATTGAATGAATCTGGAATATCTGTGATTTCATTTGTGCAGGTAGGTGGAGGAGTGAGGGGTTTACCAGGGTAAAGTAGTTTATTCCGGCCCATAATTTTTTGGGATGGTGTTGTCTGTTTTGCAAATATAGGAAATAGTTATTTTTGTCCAGGAGAATAGTTTTCTTAGTTTCATTTCTAAGTTTTTGGAATTGTTTTCTAGTAGCTGCAGTTTTTGTGGCCCACAGTGCTGCCAGGCTCTGTTTCTTTCTGCTATCTTATTTTTAGTCTCTTTGGTGATCCAGGGAGCTATGTTCATTTTGAGTTTGCTAGTACGAGGTGGGGCGTGGTCATTCAGGATTCACAGGAAAGTGTTGTTGAATTGATTAACAGCTTCATCTAGGGGAACTTTTTTTAGTTTGTTCCAATGTTGGTGTTTTAGTTCTAATTTGAATTTGTTAGGGCCAAAGTTGCGTCTGTTTCGGGTAGTTTGGGTTAGTGGGGTAGAGTTGGAATGGGTTTTATTTTTTAGTAAGACGGTGGGTCGGTGGTGACTGAGAGCGTCTGGTAGGACACCTGCTTGGTAAGGGGAACTGGTTTTGTTTATCAGGAACCAGTGTAGGAGACTTTTTAGTTTTGTTATTTCCTAGCCTAGTGCTGGATTGCATAACTTGGGAGACACTATAGAGATTAATATGGTTAATGTTTGAACATGAGTGCCAGTCTGTATTGAAGTCACCTAAGATGATTGTTTCTTGGGGCAGATTAAGATTAACCCAGTGTAAAAGGGCTTCTAGAGAGGAGATATTGTTGCCAGGAGGTATATAGCCTGTGATAATATTGATAGATTTTTTTGTCACTGTTTGTTTGGCTAGAAGTAGTTCAGAGGTATTGAAGGGGAGGATAAGAGGATCAATAGTACAGATTTTTAGGTTGTTTTTGTAAAGTAATGCTACCCCCCACCCCCTTTTTTGGATAATCTGTCATTACGTAATACATTGCACCTAGGTGAGAGGAATTCACTGTTGGGTGTAGTAGTATACAGTTGTTTCAACCATGTTTCAGTTAGGGATAGTAGAGCTGGTGAATAAGGGGATAACAAGGCATGTAGTAGGTGAACTTTATTATTATGCTTCAGATGTTTAAGCTTAGTAGTAGAAGGCTGCTTTATGGTCGAGAGAAGGAGGGTAGGTTGGGCAAGAGGGATGGGAAGGAAGGGGTAGATGTGCAAAGGTTTGGACCTGGATTGGGATGCATGTCTTTGGCAAGAATAAGTTGGTGACTAAAGTGGTGTATGAGTTTGGAGAGTTTGGTTAGAATGGTAATGTAGCTATTTGTTGTAAGAGATAGAGTAGAGGTTGGGAGGAGTATACCTAATGGTAGTGACAGTTATGTGCCGGTGACTATTTGGGGTATGTGTAAGCTTATAGTGGTGGTTGGGTGAAATGAGGTATGCTTTGAAGGGGTTGTAATGGCAGGATTTATTATGGTTTGATAGGACAGGTCGTGAGTTAGGACTAGGAGAAAGAGAATAGTTGGTTTGATATGGTGTGAGTGTGCTCAAAATAGAAGGCGGAGTATCTAAGCTGAGGAAATAGGCGAGGTGTAGTTGAGGTTTTCCTAGAAGTGATTGGTTGTGGCTGAGGGCATAGGGAAGTTATAGCTGAGGAGGTTTTGCTGGAAATGATTGATGGAGGCTGAATGGATGAGGCGGTTAGGTATAAATCTGGAGGTAATGGGGGCGGGTGGGAAATGGGGACAGGGTAGGGGAGCAAAGTGAGCCTAAGCTCAGCAAGGGTGAATGGCGCAGGGCTGCACTGGGAAAAACCAGTAAGGGGTGGTTTTGAAAAATAATCAGTAAGCCTTAAGTGGGGAATGGTAACGTAAATATTGTTTTTTTTTTAATCTGTTGTAATAGAGGCCAATTTAAAAGAGTTATGTAATAGAACAAGAACTCTAGTGTTCAGTGGAAAGGGAAGTTGGATGCTGGTTGCAACAGTATTTACTGGTGGTGCAGGAAAGGTCTGGGTTATGTTGCCTGCTTAGAAGATGTAGAAAAAAAAGGGATTATTAGTGGGAATGAGGCCCAACTGCAGACACTTCTAATCTGTTTTACCAATTCTGCCTACAGTTTTTACAGTGTAAAAAATATTGACCTACGTATCAAGACCTTCAATTACATGCACATATTCCTGTGAAATGTAAATTCGGTCTAGCCTAGCCTAGCCCAGCCCAGCCCAGTTTTTATATCTTGGGGAATAATGTGTAAATTCACTTCAAACTCCTGTTACTGAATTCACATCTTCCATGCCAAATATTTTCATAAATTTCTCTAAAAAGCTACCCTCCTTTGTTATACCTTCCCTTCTGGGTCCCCCAGACCCATTTTCACTATTGCAAATCACATTCCAGTCCCACCTATAAGTAATATTCCTTGCTGAAAACTGATTATTTCTCCCAGAATTTTCTTAAGCTTCATTATTGCAGTTTTAGGTGGAATAAAAATATATGCCACTGTAATCCTCCTCCCTTGCCAGTAGCCCCTTGGCACTACAAATCTGCCATTATCTGTTTTAAACTGTTCTATCAGTATTGGAACTCCTCTTGCAAATAATATAAGTACTCCTCTTCTCATTTTCTTCGAGGTATTCTGCTGAATAACCATCATGAAAACATTTTGTTCTCAATTTCACGTGTTCAGTTCTTTCTAAGTGCATATCCTGTAACATAGCTATTTGCTCTCTTCATTTTTTAATATAGTTCACTACTCATTCTTTTTTGTATTTATCTGTAAGACCATTGACATTTAAAGACATTACAGAAAGCATCATTGCATTAAAAGGTTATTACCATCTGTTGTGTAACACCTTTTTTGTTAAATGTCTAGTTCCAGCTTTTTTGTTACATGCGTATATTGTTTGATAGGTTGAACTTTTTATACAGATGTTTCTTGTCGTATCCATTTGAGCCTATGTCATATCTTACAAAACCTTTTGTTTATTGGAGGCCCGCAAACAAAAAACAAGCACACCCCCAATACCCCCGTAAAATCTATTAACTTAATACTAACACACAAAACTATGTACATCTTTAAATACTGAACTTTTACCCTCGTAATAGGAACAAAAGTCCCAAACTGAGAGCCAGACTGTCAGACATGAGTTAACCTAAAAGAAAAATTCTCCATGCTAAAGATGCATGGTGCAGCCTATGCTTCTACTAAGTGCTAACTGGTTTTGTATTTTCTTTATAGCTCTCCCAGCTGGGGAAAACCCCTGAGTGCTTTGAGAGAACATTATGTCCTAGCCAATTTCTCTTCAGTTTTCTTCAGCTAGTCACTCGCTACCAGACTGTAGCCAGTTTCTTTTTATTAGATGGTCTCCATGGGAACACAAGAACCAGGCAGCCAGTTTCTCTCTATCAGATTTCCATGGAAGCATGAAGACCAGCTGCAGAATTGCTACTTGAGCATACATGTATTTCTAGAAAAAAGCCTCATAACGTTCAACATTATTTCTAATTTACTTGCTTACTCTTAAAACTTGTTACTAAATCATTCTAAGATCCTTAATCCAGTAATTTCCTCATGCAAGAATGAGAAAAGCATATTATTTTTTCTTTTGTCATGCTCTTTTTAACCAGGCCTTTTTCATGGCATTGCCTACATTTTTTAAACCTGAACAAGAAGAAAGAGAAGGGAGAAAGAAAAGAAAAAAGCAGCACCTCGTTGTAATCCCCATTACACTTATAACTGAGAAAACTTTACTTTATAGCATGCAAAGAAAACCATGCACCACAAAAATACTGCTAGTAAGAAAAAAATGTCATTACTTACAGTTAACTTTCTCCCTCCTCTTACCTTCCCCAAATCATTTTTTGAATATTAATGACATGAAGTAGGGCATATGCTTTGAGTCACCACAAGTCCAACAAATAATGAAAAAGTCCAATATTTCCAATTTTTCTTGTTCCATCATATTTCACACATATACTGATTGCATTGTAATCCCACATTGTTTTGGTTTTATTACTGTTCATCTCCATCTCCCATTTCCTGCCTCTGCTTCATTTCCAATGTACTCTGAATTCTTCTAGTCAACTTTTGTGCAACCTTCATTCATTCCAACATTTCCTGATGAAACATTGGAAGAAGTTTCACAGGTAGTCTTTCTGTGGTCTTTATTACCAGAAGAACAAGAAGCAGAATCTTTCTGTTTCATAGCTCACTTTTTGTTGGGCAAACTTTTGTATTTTCTCCTTAGCATGTACTTCATGAAAAAATGATAGTCCCTCCAGGGAAGAATACTTTGAAGACAGTTGGGTACAGCAGTTTGAATCTCACACCTGAATCTTGACATTCCTTGAATAGTGGAATAAATTTGCTTCTTTTCTGCCTAGTGTACAATGGTTAATCCTTCTCCACAAACACTGCTGTCTGCCAACTTTTAATAATTTGTCCTTCTGCTACTGTTTTGTCAAAATCAACTCCTCCTGCTGGTAGGATTGTTTCTTTACTATTAAAGGTCTAGGTTGCTTTCTCATAGCCAGGTTTGGTGCATACACATGATCATAGGAGGTTAGTAGGCTATTGGCCCTGAGGCCCTTATAAGCCTAACCAAGAGTTTAGCCCATGTTTAGACAAGCCAGCACCCAAAGCCCCTGTCGAGCAGGGACACAGGTGTAATCCCAAGAGTGTATTTTCTGTTTCCCATCCAGATATCCAGATTATACTTAAAAAGGGGCAATGAGGTACTCTGCTTGATGTGGAGAGGGAGTCTAGTCCACAGATGGAGAAGTCTCTGGGACACCTATCTGCACTGCCTACAAGTACTATTGATATCACAGACCAGGTTGAGGTCGCTCATACAGGTTGCTCGAGTGGAGCTTGACTTGCAAATGTGCAGCAATCCCATCAAGGCAGAGTCTGAGATTTCTTTATATGCCAAACATAGGTTATCCCTGAGGAGTCTGTATGAAACTGAGTAGAGGGATAAGGTTTATAGCCTATCTGAGTAGGGTAGGTGTTGGAGGCCCTGGATTCTTCTGGTGAGGAACCTCTGTGGTCTTTTGAGCTGCTGCATCTGTTTTGTGAGGTACATGCCGAAGGGGGTGATGTACTCAATAATTGGCCTTATAAGGGAAGAATACAGGGATTTTATGACTTTCTTTGTCCGTGGATGAGATACCCTTACTTATGAGGTGGGCCATGTAGAAAGCTTTCCGTACAACGGAAGCAACATGGTGGTCAAACGTCAGGTTGCTATCAACCTGGGTGCCCAGATTTCTCAATACTGATTGTTTTTTTTTAGGATATTGTTATTAATGTGATAATATGTTGGGATGTCCTTCTCCCCAAAGGGGATGATGATGCATTTTTTGGCTTTCAGCTTGAGGGCATGTTTCTGGCACCAGTCATTTGGGTGAGACCCTCTTGGAGGACGTCCACATCACTTGGGGAATTGATGACTGTGTCTAGCTTGCAGTCATCTGCAAACTTGGTCAGCCATAGTCCACTAATTTTGGCCTGTACCTCAGAGAAGTATATCCCGAATAACAGAGGCCCCACGACCGATCCCTGGGGTATGCCACTTGTTACAGGTCGACTGCTTGAGGTGGCTTCCCCTATTTTGATTAGGTGGGTTCTATCAGTGAGCCACTTTGCTACCTATCTGGTAACACATGGATTGATGCCTAGTTGAGAGAATTTATCTTCTGTGCCCAAGTGGGGAATATTGTTAAAGTCTTTGGCCAGGTCAAGGTTGGCAGTGTGCACCATCTTCCCTTCGTCCATGACTTTGGTGACCATCTCAAAGAAGTTGAACAGATTTAACAGACAGGACCTCCCCTTGACAAAGCCAAACTGTGTGGGGTCAAGTGTTTGCAGGTTGCCAGTGTCCCTGTTAATGAGGTCCATGATAATTCATTCCATGGTCCTGAAGATCAGGCTGTTTCAGCTGATGGGTCTATAATTTCTTGGATCGGTGGATGCTCCTCCTTTGTGTAAAGGTATGACAGTGGCTGTCCTCCACTCAGCTGAGACAAAGCCAGTACTCATTATCTGGCTGAATAGGGTGCCTAATGGTGCTGCTGCCTGAGTTTATGTAAGATGCAGCCAGGGATGATATCGGGTTCCATGGAGGCTGTAATTTTTGCCTTTGAGAGAGCATTGATGACCTGTTCCCTAGAGAAAAGGGGTGGGGGCCAGGTACTTGGGATGTCCTGGTTTACTGATGGGGAAGGATGGGAGAAGTTTTCACTAAATCTGTCAGCTAGTAGATTGGCATTTGTGTATGTGGTGTCCTTGACCACCAGTTCTGAACAGATCTGGGTGCTTACTTTGAGATTTTGGACATATGTGAAGAAGGCCTTATGATTGTCTCTAGTAGATGTGGCCATTTGGACTCAAAGTTGGCTTTAGAGGATTTCACTGGTGCTCTTATTTGCTTGTTCAGAGTAAGGAAAGATTGCTTCCAATTGGGCACCTGCTCCTTCTTTGTCCTGATCAGTATTTTTTCCTTTTGTTATATAGTTTATTTATTGCAAATGTCCACCAGACAAGTTTACTCTTCCTTGAAGAGGATGATTTTGTACTGTTGGGTATTCTTGATTCATTTCTATAGAAATGCTCATATAGTACTTTGGTGTAATTTTGGACATTGGTGCCAATTCCTACAGTGGGGGAGGGAGCTGTGAAGCTGTTTATACCATCCCTCATGAGGTTGTAATCAGCTTTGGAGACTTATTTTGTTTGACCCTCACTATTGAGGGGTCAGGGGAGATGGTGGCTTTGAAAGTGACCACTTTATGGTCTGATCTTACAAGGGAGGATGATACTGTAGGGGTGCTGCAGTAGTTACTCGTGTTGGTTAATAACAAGTCCAAGATGTTATCACCTCCTGTGGAGGTATCGACTAACTGCTGCAAGGCATTTGCATTGATAAAATTGAGGAATTCTGTTCTGGCATGAGCAGTTTTTCCAATCTATGGTTGGGTAATTAAAGTCACCCAGGATCAGGGTAATGGGTTGAATCTTGATAGATTTGAAATGGTCCAGATAGATGGAGTGGGTATCTAGAGTCAAATTTGGGAGCCTGTAGCTAGCTATAATTTGAGTATGGGTCTTGTCAATGGTTAACTGCACATGGAGTGTCTCCTGTGCATCATACTGTTTGACCAGCCTGGAGGTGTGTGTGTCTTTAATATATATTGAAACTCCACCTACTTTGGCTTTGCTACCCACAGTTTGATGTCTGAATGTGTGATAGGATGAGTAACCAGGTAAGCCTGGGGTGCTCTCCGCAGCTTTGAACCAGGTTTCTGTGACTGCACAAATGTCAGCATCTTCCAGGGATAAGAATGATTGCAATGAGTGCAGTTTAATGTTTAGACTCCTAGAATTTAGCAGCATGACCTTTAAATTGCATATTGTTGAAATTTTTATGTTGGTGGTATTGACCTCATGATTTATCCTGAAAAAAGGCACTATGGGGGAAGCAGGGGCCTTTGCCAGAAGCTCAAGCTCACTAAGCCAATTGTTAAAGTCAGTCATTTTCTGTTTGTATTGAGGCATCATTCTGGGTGACGGTAGAATGCTGCTTAAGGCTAGGGACATACCTGCCTAGGACACACATTCAGTGAGCTCTATCATGTCTCTCTTTATATAGTCCAGGGAGGTACGCCTCAGGTCGTTCACACCTACATGGATTATGACAGACTCATAACAGTACCTGCTATTGAGAGACTTAAGTGCGTGTGAGATATGATGGATTCTGCACCTGACAAACAACTAACCTTGACTTTCTCCTTATCCAGCCTGATGAGAGGCACATCTGTGTGTCTCATAGTGGTGTCTCCTGTGACTTATATGTTGGATTTATGGTTAGGCCTTAGTGTTTGCGAGACACTGGTATGTGGAGTATCCATGGTATGTGGTGTAGAGGCTTGTGGAGTTCTCATGTGTTTTTGCCTCTGAGGTCTCCTTTGTTTGGATTTGTTTTTCTTGAGGACCTCCACATATGTGGTTGTATGTTGTGTAGTTGTGGGTGGTGGTTGAGGTGTAGTGATTGTGTTGACAGCCTTCTCGGTGCCAGATGTACTGGCTTGTGAGAGAGGGAGCGTAGACTTTAGCTTTTTTGTTTAATTGCATCTCTCTCTCAAATTGTTTTCCTAGGTGGTAGTAGTAGATGGTTGTCCATGTACATGAGGCAGTTGCTACACTGTCTCAGGATGCCCATATTGACGAGGCTGGTAGGAGAAATCATAGGAAACTGTCCATCCATATTTGTCAGACTCTGAGGAAGAGGTGCCAGTGAGAGCTAAGGGGTAGCCCTAAAGCCCAAGTGCTTAAACCAAAACTAAGAGGCTTAGAGTAACACTTAAAATTTAAACAGGCTAAAAACAGCAGTAATAAATGCAGCAGAGAAGATGCAATTGAACACTTTAGAGAACAATTAACTGAAAAATTCTGATGAGGTCTATGGTGCAGTAGATGAAAAAGCTAAATCTTATGGAGTTCTTGATGTGAATAAAGGACTATCCGTTTTTAAACTATACTGAGTGGACTTCTTTTTGATTTTGTACTGTTTTTCCTATTCCTTTTTACTACTTATTTTTTGCTGATTGTAAGGTATAACAATGATAGTTTTGAATTAACAGAAAAACCAAGATGAAGTAATAGAGTTATAGGAGGAAACACAAACACTGCAAAAGTAGCAAGCAGCTGAATAAAGGTTTTTTTTTTTTTTTTTTTTTTTTTTTTAGTAAAGTGGAAATGAAGAAAGTAGGAACAGAAGATAATTCAAGGTTAAGAAACTAAGAGGGTTGGCCTTCTCAAATGTTCTCTGTGTATTAGGTAGAATGAGCTAATGACACTAGACTGAGAGGAGTGTCCCAGATCAAATTTACAGTAGGGGCGGGCAACTGCAAAGCCACCAAGTATAAGAACAAGACACCAATAGGGAGGGTGGGAAACTATGCATTAGCTACTAGCTACACTATTTTAGAC
This sequence comes from Protopterus annectens, assembly GCF_019279795.1. NCBI lineage: Eukaryota > Metazoa > Chordata > Ceratodontiformes > Protopteridae > Protopterus > Protopterus annectens. The sequence continues at coordinate 74,764,586 of NC_056737.1, read as the reverse complement.
AGAAAACACTACAGAAATGTTTAAAACAGCAGAAAAACAGCAGTGAGTTTTAAACAGATAAAGAAGCAAGGAGACACTAAAGAATGCTTTTAAGTGCAAACAAATCAGTTGTATGATGCACTCCTTGGCAGGAAATCAGAACAAAAGAAACCGATGCTTAGTAAATAGAAAAAATGTCAGTTAATACCATTCACACAGTGAAACTATCTAAAAACGCTTTACAAGCAGTGTGACAGCAGACAAGAAAAAAGTGGTATAAATGGCTAGAAGAAGCAATAACTACTAAAAATAACCAAAAAAAACAGGATACTTATTGTTATATATCACAGATCAGAGATGTGCCCTTTCAACTAACAACAACTGCTGTGGAATACCAGTCCAGTTGCTTATTTGTGTTTTCATAAATTTAATGCAGTCTGTTACTTCCAGCTTCTCTGGTATAGCTGGAAATCTCAGGTTTTCCCTGCGTGCTTTGTTCTCTAATTATATTATTTTTTTAAACATCTCTTCTTGAGCAGTCTCATATTCAGTTAGCCTTTTCTTCATTTTAAACTCTGATTTTTTTCAGCTTTATCACCTCATCTGAATATTTGTTTAAAGCTTTTTTCATTTTTTCCAGTCTTTTGTTGTTTGTGTTAAAATACTCCCATCAGTGTTTCATTTGTTTTAACGAGGTCTGTGTGCACTTGTCTTATTTCTTCCTGTAGGTTACTGGAATTCATGTGTGGCGGTTGCTTTGCATTTTGCTGAACAGCTGCAGAACTTTTCCCAGTCAGTGTTTCTTCCTCACTTTTTTGTAGCTGATTTTTTCAGGTCCTCTGTATTTCTTTTTTTTCTTGGCATCCAGGCAGTGCACTTACTAGCCAATTACTGAAATTTAACCATAAACGCAAGTCTACTGGCCTTCTCTGCTGACCTTATTTTCACACTGAGAGAGCTAGAATTAAGCTGTTACTCAATGTGCACTCATCTTGAAAGTCCAAGGTGAGAACGTCTTGACTTAGTTAGGAGGTAGTTAAGGTAGTGATATTTCTTAAGGACAGGGAGCATTTATTACAGACTTTTGAAACTAAGTTGAGAAGTGGGCATCTCCTTTCTTATTTAAGGTATGTCTAAGGAGCAGTAAGGACTCTTGGAGGCTGTTGGTTGATGATTAGGAATGTACCACTGTATGAGTGATTACAGCAGTGGTCTTTTGTTTGGATGGTACAAGACTCTGGTAGTAATCAGCATTGAAGACAGTACGTCTGCTTTGAAATTCTAGCCAACAGTTTTTTTGAGTTATATACAGTGGTGTGTTGTTGGGAATGATATGCTTATTGCAGTTTTTGATTGGAAAGATTGGAGGAATATAGGAGCAGTAAAAGAGAAAGGGCAAATTGAATGCATTGGAATTGACTGAAAGAGTTCCCAGACTTGGACACCCAATTTGAAATTTCTTACAGACAGAAATTAATTAAATCAAAATCTTTGATAGTGATTATGGTAAATCCTGTTTTGCAGTTGTCTTTTTGTTTATTAATCCAGCAAGCATTGCATGTAGCACTGGTAGCAAAGACAATATTAAACAAAGGGCATCTCAAAGAACTTTTGCTGAATTTGATGAAAAACACTGAATAACTATTGTCTGACTTCTACACGAAGACTAGTTCATAATGTATTTAAGAATATAAGGATTTATGTCAAACTTAGTCATTGCTTCATTGTATTTCATCATGTCGCAGGGAATTAAAGACTTTAGCTTGATCAAAAAATGTGCATCATGTTAAGCCAGTATCACAGTCCAAATCTGAAGATATTCTGAAGGAAGCTGATCAGTTGTTAGCATAGTATGTTTCAGTTTTTGTAGGAGTTGTTTAGCTCACATTGACAGGTTACAGATTAGAATAGCCACTGAGAAGGTAATTTGGGGTGAGTGAAGCTATAATTTGACATTGTTACGGTATAGTTTGTCTGTAGTTATGAAGGGCTAAGGCTACAGGTGGTGTTGTAAAGAAAATTTGTTTCATCCTTAATGAAAAATACTACTACAGATTTTTGCAGGATCCATTATGGTCCTCAATTTTCAAAATGTGTCATGGCAAAGAATCACCTTTTATCATACACAGTAAGGAATAGTTTAGCTTAACTTCTTTTTCTCCATTGTCTCACTCTTACCCCCTCTGTCACAGTTTCAGCTCTCTTTCCCTTCATCTTTCCAAAACTAATACTCCTTAGAACAGTGCAGTTAACGTCAAGTATTTCTACATTTCTAATTGCTTTACTTTTCAGTCTTAAATATAAAGATACATTCATAGTTGCTTTTCTGTTAATGTATCATGGTGTATTACATTATCAGTCTCCTTCCCCTCTTTTTGTTACTTCCATAGTTAAGCAGCCTCTTTGTTTCTTTGTTAATTGCTAGAAATCACAGGTAATGTTATAGAATGTATTTCAGTGTTATATCTCTGTATCTGCTATACACAAGCCTGTCTCTATTTCAATTAAAAGATCAACAATGTATTTACTTATGCAAGCTGTGTACATTGCTCTATTTCTAAATGATGTGTATGTAAGCTATTGTAGTGTTTTCTGTCATGTATGTACACTTAACCTATATTTTGTATTTCCTCTGATATCATGCAACTGTGTTTTATGTAAATGTCAAAACTGCTAAGTGTGTAGCTTTTCTACTTGGACCACTGCTGAAAAAAGGGTAATGTTAAGTTGTCAATCTCGCCTTCATTCTTGCTTGATGGGTTCGGAGCCGATCCTCGGCACTTGCTTTAGCTCGAGAACTCCTTTTACCAGCTCGAGGCAGCCCCATATCCCATGATGCAAGGCAGTAAGTTCCCAGATCTCGTTTGCCGCTTCGCTTGGGAGGTCTTCTCTTTACCAGCTCCTGGTAAGTAGTTCACTTTTGTGTATTTCAAGCCCCTTTTAGTTTTAAACTAATTTTTTGATAGTTTAAATTTATTTCTACCCTTTTTCTGACAGAAATCCCTGTCTCTTTTAATTTTTTGTTAGTCAATTTTCCCTATCCCATCCCCCCCCTGTTAGGGTGTGTGTGTTGGTGTTTTTATAAAATACCTCTTGGTATTTTGTTTAATTTAATTTTGACTGGTGTGTCTGTGTGTGTTGTGTCGGCACCATGTCTAAGGAGAGGGTTTCAGGTTTTAAGAAGTGTGACTCGTGCTGTCAGAAGATGTCTCTGACAGACGGTCACACTTCTTGCCTGTATTGTTTGGGCCCTCTTCACCTGCAGGACTCCTGTGCTATTTGTCACTCCTTCAGCCAGAGAGTCCTGCAGGAGAGAACAAGTTGATTCTCAGGGGTCTTCTAAGCGGAGGGCTCTCCGGCTAAGTCGGCTCCACAAAATCAACTAAAACTGCCAAGGCCCAGGCTTCTGTTTCTAAGCCTGCGGCCTCGGCTCCGACTGTATTGAGTCGAGATCGGCTCGGCTGGAGCCGATTCTGGATCCACAAAGCTTTGGCCGATGGCTATCGGTGCGAATCTGTTTTGACCGCCGATGTCGGCTCCGATCGGCTCCGACACCCATGTGGCACAGGCATCGGTGTCGGCTCGATCGGCTCCGACACCGTTTTGGTAGCTGTATCGGCTCCTGGAGCCGGTACATCGAGACGTTCTGTCGGCTCCGAGAAGTCGGTGCCGACAGGATCTGTAGTATCGGGTCCGATGGGCCATTCCAGGAAGAGGTGGGGGGCTCCTTCCTTGGAGCCGGTACTTTCGTCTCCGCCTCTTCTATCGGGCGGAGCCATCGGAGCCGATCTTCAAGGTCATCCAGGTTGTCAGACCATGACCTAGAGAGAGTGGTCAGTAGATTACTCAAGTCACAGGTACTGGCCCAAATGCTACACAGTCCGTCTCAGCAGACGACTGTTGGTCCACACCCCGTTACAGTTCCTCCTTCAACTCTACCCCAGAGCTTGGAGTTGGAGTCTTCGGGCATGGTTACTGCTACGGCTGGAGGACGGATACCCCTTCTGTTCCTTCAGCCCCTACTCTTATCTCCTCTTCCTTAGAGGGATTCGGTGGTCGGGCTTCCATGGTCTCCTCCGAGGGGTGAGTGGCATCGGACCCTTGTCCGAGCCGCTCTTCCCTTGGAGCCTCGACCTTGGTGAGCTCGGCTCCGACATCTGCCTCGGAGACTTCCCTTCGGTGGCTCCTGGAGTTCCTAGCTCTTGGGCGGGTTCTCTCGGACCTGCCTGGGAGGGGAGCATTGAGGTGATGAAGAGTGTACTGGCCACTGGTATCAGTCAGCAGTCTCTTCCGTAGCTCCTCCCTCTAAGGTCCCTGTTCACATCTCTGCCACATCTCTTGCTATAGGACCCAGAGATCCTCCGCCTCAGGTTTCCCCATTGGGAATTTCCCCTCTTCCGAGGATTCTCCTGATGTTTGGAGATCCTCCTAGGAAGAGGACTTGTAAGAGGAAGCATGTAGACTCCCGAGTCTGTCACTTGGATACTGACTTTGATGAGTCAGAGGGATCCCTAGATCCCCTCTGAGGATGTCTCCTTTTCAGACATCCTAGAACTTCTCAAACAGAGGGAAACTGGCCCACCAACAATCCCTCTGAAGATGAGTCAGTATACCTAGAGGCGTTTGGATCTCGGCCCTCCACCTCCTGGGTGTCTCCGCCTTCGACCCCTTATGCAGGTTATTGCAAAGGCGTGGACAGCTCCTGACTCTGGAGAGCCAGTCCCTAGGAGGCCTTCTAAATTTATCACTGCCCCTAGTGACAAACAATTCCTAACCAAGGGTGTCCCGCTGATGCCATGGTGGTGGCTGCGGCCACCAAAAGGAACTTGCAGATCCTTCCGTGCCTGTCCATCCTCCTAATAAGGACTCTAGGACCATGGATAGGTATGCAAGCGGATGTTTTCCTCAGCGACCTTTGCTATGCTGAATTATCTTTGTCACTTCACCAGACTCCAGAGATATCCTGAAGGAGCTGGGAGAAGTAGTTCAGGATCCTACAGCTGCAGGGGCTCAAGAAAAGATTGCTTCGCAGCTAGGAACCCTCAATTCCATTGCTAACTCCTCCATGCGGCTAATATCTTATGCTGCGGATGGACAGTAGAGCCGCAGGCACAGGTGTGGCTCTTAGGCGCCAAGCCTGGATGCGGCTATGTGATTTTCGCGGATCCCTTTAAGGCGTCCTTCACAAATTCTCCCTTTGATGGGTCAGCTTTGTTTGGCCCTCAGGTGAAGGAGACCTTGACCAGGTGTGAGCAGGACGGCAAGACTCTTTCTGCTGTTGGAGTCCGTTTTCCACCGCTACTAGGCCTTATCCCAAAGCACAGAAGGGTGGGAAGATGTGGTTCCGTAAATCCCAAGGAGTCACGCCGGATTCACGTGGTCAGTTTACCCCTAGAGGCAGAGGGGTAACAACAACAGACGCTCTAGAGGCAGAGGGGTCGAAGAACCAGGGAAACAGGGAGCCTCTCTCTGATAAGCCCTTTCAGCATCCCTGAGGTGTTGCCCGGCTGTCCCTCCTTGGAGGCAGTCGGGAAGATTATCACTGTACCCAGAAGCCTGGCATTCCCTCACTCAAGACAGATGGGTACAGTCGATCATATCCAAGGGTTACATAATTCCTTTCGAGGAAAGTCCCTTCCCCTCAAGTTCCCTTCCAGATGTACCACCCGGTCTAAGGGACATTGCAGAGTTAGAAATCGCAAAACTACTGCAAAAGAGCCATTCAGCCAGTTACAATAGACCATTCAGAGCCGGAATCTACTCAAGGTTCTTTTTGGTCCCCAAAAGACGGAGACTGGAGACCAATATTGGATCTCAGCAGACTCAACAAGTCTGTCAGGAAGACAAGATTCGAATGGTCACTCTTCAGTCAATTCTGCCCTTCTTACAGAAGGACAACTGGATGTGCTCAATAGATCTTCAGGATGCGTACTATCACATCAAAATTCACAGTCGCTCCAGGAGATTTCTCCGCTTTCTGCTGGGGTCCAGTCATTTCCAGTTCAGAGCCCTGCCCTTTGGTCTCACTACAGCCCCAGAGTGTTCACCAAATGCATGGCAGTGGTCACGGCTCACCTGAGGCGTCAAGGATTCCAGGTGTTTCCGTATCTCGACGACTGGCTCCTGTCAGCCACCACCAGGCATCACCTTATACAAGCCAGGGATTACACAATAGACCTTTGTTCTCATTTGGGCATCTCAGTCAACTTGAAAAGTCATCCTTATCGCCCTGCCAGTCTATTACCTTCATAGGCAAACTTAAACACTGTTAGGATGTCAGCTACCCTTACAGAACAAAGAGTTTCAGACATTCAGACTCATGTCAGGATCATTCTGGCCAGCAAGAAAGTACAGGCCAGAATGGTTCTAAAGGTATTAGGTCTCATGGCTGCGGCCATTACTCTTCTTCCCTGGCTCGATTCTACATGCGCTCCTTCAGTGGATGCTGTTCACACAGTGGTCATACCAGCAACTCCCAATGCGTCACCAGATTCTGGTGACACAAACATGCAAAGAACATCTTGCTTGGTGGATCACATCGTCTCAGGTTCACCAAGGCAGGTGCTTTGTACCTCCGTCCCCGATAGCCACTGTCACCACGGATGCCTCCCTGATCGGGTGGGGGGGTCATTATCAGGGCAGGATGGTTCATGGGGCGTGGCAACCGTTCGAGTACCATCTGCACATAAATGTCCTGGAGATGAGAGCAGTGCTTTTAACGTTGCAAGCCCTCAACGACTTTCTTCCCGTAGGGACAATTGCAGTCCACACAGACAACATGTCTGTAGTGTGGTATATCAACAAACAGGGCGGAACCAAGTCCTACCCCTTGTGTCGAGAAGCGCTCAGACTTTGGCAATGGGCGATCTCCTCTCATCGGTTTCTGGTAGCAACGCATATCCCTGGGAAAACCAACATTATAGCGGACAGATTGAGCAGAGCTATTCTCATGCCTCACGAGTGGTCTCTCAAGCAATCCGTAGCGGAAGAGATTTTTCTGGAATGGGGTCGTCCATGTTGCGATCTTTTTCTACTCCCCAAAACAGCAAATGTCCAGACTTTTCAGCCTCTTCCCTCTATCAGGCCATCCCCAGAGATGCTCTGACCCAGGATTGGCCCCAGGGACTTCTTTATGCCTTCCCTCCATTTCCTCTGATCCCTCAGGTGATCCAGAAAGCTACCGTTTTGAGAGCCAAATTGATTCTCATTGCCCTTACTGGCCTCGACAAGTTTGGTTCCCGTTCCTCCATCATCACCTTTTGGTGCAGCCGTGGCATCTGGACCCAGTGCCAGATCTACTGATTCACCAATCCGGTCAGCTGCACCGGTCAATCCCTTCTCTCAACCTCACAGCATGGTTGCTCCACTTCCTTCCTTAGCCAGGCTTCCTTTGATCTCTAACCCAGTTAGAGATATCATAGTAACTTCACTAAAATCCTCTACCAGGAGGATTTACACAAGCAAATGGAAAGCGTTTCTCTTATTGGGCTAAGGCCCAAAATATTGATCCTTTTACTGCCCTGTTCAGGCAGTTCTGGACTTCTTAGCAGAGATTTTTCATGCAGGCTCCTCTTCTTCCACAGTCAGAGTTCAGTTGGCTGCTATTTCTAATTTTCATGTCGGGATAGCAGATCATAATATTATGTCCCATAGGCTCTGCAGGGCCTTTTTGAAAGGAATTTTCCTACTAAAGCCTCCAATCAGGAATCCTCCTCCTCAGTGGGATCTAAATTTAGTGCTGACATCCTTGATTCTTCCCCTTGAGCCAGCTGTTTCTTGTTCCCTAAAATATCTTTCTTGGAAAACGTTATTCCTAGTGGCTATTACATCTGCCAGGAGGGTGTCTGAACTTCATGCTCTTTCGGTTCGACCCCTATTTGATTTTTCACAAAGACAGTGTATCTTTGAGAACTAATCCATCCTTTTTACCTAAGGTCGCTTCAAAAACAATCTGAATCAATCCATTGATCTCCTGTATTTTTCCTAACTATTCAGATAGAGCTGAACAAAAGCTACATTATCTTGGCGTCCACCGTCAGCTTAGATATTATTTGGACAGAACAAAAAATTTAGAAAATCTGATCAACTTTTGTTTCCTATGCGGATAATAAAAAGGCCTTCCTGTTTCTAAAGTGACTTTGTCCAGATGGCTTTCTTCGGTCATCACTGAAATTTATCGATCAGGGGAAAACAGCTGTGCTCAAAACCTAAAGCACATCCAACTAGGAGTTTAGCTACTTCTACAGCCTTTCAAGCTAGACTGCCTTTGGACACTATTTGTGCAGCGGCCACTTGGGCCACTCCTCACACTTTTGTTTCCCATTACAAATTGGACTTGGCCTCCAGGGACAGAGCAAGTTTTTGCTCTACAGTCCTCAAGAGTTTGTTCCATTGAGCCACCCAGGATAGAGGTGCTAGGGGCGGTCCCATCAAGCAAGAATGAAGGCGAGATTGACAACAACATTAGAAGTTATGTACCTACCATAACGTTCCATGTTAGTTGTCTTCTCGCCTTCTTTCTACCCTCCTTCCCCCTGGCCTGGACAGACCTTGTATAAGAAACTATTATGCTAAAGACCATTTAGACCTGGTCATTTTTCCATCTGTAAGTTTCTTCTTCCTTTGGGAAGTATTTTATGCTTGGTGTTATTGCCCTTTATCAACAAACGAGATCTGGGTACTTACTGCCTTGCATCATGGGATATGGGGCTGCCTCGAGCTGGTAAAAGGAGTTCTCGAGCTAAAGCAAGTGCCGAGTCGGAGCCGAGGATCGGCGCCGAACCCATCAAGCAAGAAAGAAGGCGAGAGAAGACAACTAACATGGAACGTTATGGTAGGTACATAACTTCTTATTATCCCAGTTGGACTTTCCCAATAAACAAACATAAATAAAGAAATACAACATTGACAATTCTGCGCAAAGGTAATCTTAGCATGTTTTTAGAATTTTTAAACTATTTAAACAGCACAATGCATTTTGTGACTCTCAGCACATTATTACGCAGGAATAGGGTAGTTTCTGACTATGGAAGAGTTTAAAGTAGTCTTTGATGTGAAATGGGGCTCTAGACTGTTTACGACAGCCTTTAGTTGGAATTAGTATATCCACTTTGACAAAAAGTCTGGACAGAAGCACTGTGCAGCAGCTGGTCGAGATGTCACCCCCTAACACACACAAAGTGTGGAAAAGCACTGTGCAGGAGTTGATCAAGATCTGTTACCACGTAACACACAATGTGTGGACAGCAGGACTTTGCAGGAGCTGGTCAAGATGTGTCTCCTCCTGACACACAAAAAGTATGTACAAAAGCACTGTGCAGGAGCTGATCCAGATGAACCCCCCCCCCCAACACACAAAAAGTGTGGACAGAGTCACTGTGTAGGAGCTGGTAGAGGCATGTCACCCGTTACACACAAAATGTGGGCAGAGGCACTGTGCATGAACTGGACAAAATGCATCATCCCCTGATACACAGAACTGGTTAAGATGCATCATGGTGACACACAAGTAAGGACAGAGGTGCTGTGCAGGAGCTGATCGAGATTGATCAAGATCTGTTACCACGTAACACACAATGTGTGGACAGCAGGACTTTGCAGGAGCTGGTCAAGATGTGTCTCCTCCTGACACACAAAAAGTATGTACAAAAGCACTCTGCAGGAGCTGATCCATATGAACCCCCCCCCCCAACACACAAAAAGTGTGGACAGAGTCACTGTGTAGGAGCTGGTAGAGGCATGTCACCCGTTACACACAAAATGTGGGCAGAGGCACTGTGCATGAACTGGACAAAATGCATCATCCTCTGACACACAGAACTGGTTGAGATGCATCATGGTGACACACAAGTAAGGACAGAGGTGCTGTGCAGGAGCTGATCGAGATGCGTCACCCCCTGACACACATAAAGTGAGGACAAAGGCACTGTGCAGGAGCTGGACATGACACAAAAATTGTGGACAGAAGTACTGGGCAGCAGCTGGTCAAAATGTCACCTCCTAACGCACAAAAAATGTGGACATAGGCACTGTACAGGAGCTGGTCGAGGTGCATCACCCCAACACACAAAAAGTGTGGACAAAGGCAGTGTGTAGGAACTAGGCAAGATGTGTCAACCCCAACACAAAAAAGTGTGGAGAGAAGCACTGTGTAGAAGCTGGTTGAGATGCTTCGCCCCATGACACACACAAAGTGTGGACAGAGGCACTGTATAGGAGGTGGATGAGATGTCACCCCCTAACGCATGCAAAGTATGGAGAGAAGCACTGTGTAGCAGCTGGTCGAGATGTGTCACCCTCTAACACACACAAAGTGTGAACAGAGGCACTTTGCAGGAGCTGGTCAAAATGTGCCACTCCCTGACACACAAAACGTGTGGACAAAAGCTGGTCAAGATGTGTCACCCCCTGCCACACACAAAGTGTGGACAGAAGCACTGTGCAGGAGTTGTCGAGATGCGTCACACCTGACACAAAAAAAGTGTGGACAGAGGCACTGTGCAAGAGGTAGACAATGTCTCACTCCCTAAAACACAAAATGTATGAACAGAGGCACTGTGTAGAAGCTAGTTGAGATGTGTCACCCCTGACACAAAAAAAAAAGTGTGGACAGAAGCACCGTGCAGGAGTTGGTCAAGATGTGCCACCCCCAACACACAAAAAGCGTGGACAGAGGTACTGTGTAGAAGTTAGTTGGAGAATGAGTTACTCCCCCCCCCAATATGCACATGTGGACAGAAGCAGTGTGCAGAAGCTGGTCAAGATGCATCACCCCCTAACACACAAAAAGTGTGGACCAAAGCGCTGTGCTGGATGATATGTTTCACCCTTATATGCAGGCTCAGAGAATTGTAGAGTATCCATCCCTGTGGACACAACTGTATGTGTAGTTACTGGGACCTTTCAACAGCAGACAGTGTAAATGATGGGTGTATCCATGGCATCTGTCTGAAGGATACTGCATTAGCTCCTTAATGTCATTCTACAGCATCTGAGGGAACATTTGTTGTTTTCACATACCACAGAGGAGAGAACGAGGTAGACAGAAACAACACCATCCAGGTTTTTTGTGACTGTCTCTGCTGGGGGCGGGGCTATAGATTGTATCCACATTGCAATAACTGCCCACATAATGAGGAGGGTAAATGCCAATTAACCATACTGGCTTCCATTCTAAGTGCATGGTAGCCTGTAACGCGCACGGTATAACTTGTGTGTCTGCAGACTTTTCATGCAGTGCCCACAACTCACACATATTACATGTATGAGCAATTTGTGCAAGGTGATTTTACCCAAGGACATATTATTGGCGATTTCAGATATGCCCTGGCTCCATAATTAATGACGTCATCTATCAGAATTCTCCAGACTATGACAGAGAATAAATGCAGTTATGCCTTACCACAGACCCATGTCGTTGTCAAGCATGAGTTTTGCATGCTGAAGGCCCGCTTTCATTGTCAGGATGTATTTGAGGATGCAATTCAGTATTAATCTGCAACATACAACAAGATCTTTGAGGTCTGTGCAGTGTTATACAACATAGTTACATACAAGCAGTTACAACAGGGTAGACAGGAGGAGGAAGTCCCAGACTCAAGTAGTGGAAGAGGTGCCTGAGGAGGAGCGTGTCAGGGAGCCAGCTGCCAAGGAGGACTGTATCAGGTGAAGGTGGGTACAGTGTGCTGTGGCACTGGCTAAAAGGCAGCATCTGGTTCATAATTATAGGCCACAGAAAAGCATTATACAGAACATTAAAATGATGCATGTAAGCCTACACTCAGGTTGTGCTGTTCCATGCTTAGCCTCATTACACTATGCTTCCAAGATGAGCTACCCAAGTCACAGTACTGAGTGCAAGGTACAGTTATCATATGCACATGTGGGGAAAGCTACAGTGGCAAGTGTCAGAGATGGCACAGTCTCTTTGGGGAGGTGTTTGATATACTACGCGCGCACTTGTGTGTGTGTGTGTGTGTGTGTGTGTGTGTGTGTGTGTGTGTGTGTGTGTGTGTGTGTGTGGGGAGACAGATTTAGCATATTTTACAGTACTGTGCTGGGATCTGTTGGATGGGTTACCCACAGGAGACGTAGGTGTTAGTAGTGCACAATCCTGTCCATGGAATTGCCTTGTACTGGAATGATCACAGGCACAGTCCACACCACACTGAGAAGACAGAATACTCCATGACCATGAATAATGGCTCATGCCTTGACTGGACTTTGCACAAAGACACTGTTCTCATGTACTTCTACATCGGATTGCATGCCCCTCAGCAATGACAGAGTGGAGATGATAGCACTGCATTGTCCCCACTCTCCATTATCTGTCATGATGTGTGGCCACACAGGGGCACCTACTGTGTGCAAACTCTGTACTCCACTTGTCTATGATATTGCAAATGTGGCCTTTGCACTCACACAGGCCAGTGCGAATGAACATAATGCTCATATCTCAATTAGCCTAGACATGTTTGTACATGACAAAATGGCTTGTACCCATTCAGTAAGGTGTTTTTGTGTGTGTGTGTGTGTGTATGTGTATGTATGTGTATATATATATATATATATATATATATATATATATATATATATATACACACACACACACACACACACACACATGTATTGTAAGTCAATTCAGTAATGCCACAAATTGAACAACGTACCAAATGTGTGAGTTTGGGGGGGGGTTTGTATATGGACACAACTGCAAAGTGTGTGTGTATCTGCATTAGTGCTGCATACAGTTCAACAGTGTATAATCCATTTCTCACTGTACTATCTGTATCCCTCTTGTGCATCACCAGCAAAGACACAATCCACACTGCTGACCTCTTACAGCAACTTGCAGAAAGCTCTTGACAATGGCATTTAGCATGTAAGTATCCCACCTAGTAGTACATGTACATCACAAAATCCCCCTCAACACACCAACAAACATAACACAAGGTAGCAGTGTTGTAACATCTATAGTAATTTGCACAATATACAAGCCGTCTGACAACTGTTATATCTTTACACATTAAATGTTCTGTGTTTGGCCTGCAGGTACATATGGACTATATTAACACACAAAATGATCATCAGTGCTTTAAAAGTCAGTCTGCATCCCTGTAGTAACATTCCCTTTATGCTGCCATGGCAGTAAGTAGATCCTCTCATGGCAGCATTCCCCAGAACAGAGACTGCACTGTTGTGCCTTGAAACAGCAAAATGAACAGTACAGCAGAATTGTCAGGGATAACCTAGTGCACCACATAAGTGATACATATCCCAAAAACTTACCTGTCAGGGATGATTGCTGAACTTACAAATCCTTCTTCAGAATATTGAGAAGTGCTTAGTTTGTTGCTGCAGTGTAGTTTTTTATAGCAAGCTGAGACCCATGGCAGAAATGGGAGCTCATGTTAAACAATTTCAAAGTTTCTAGAGCAGCAATCTTGCTAACAAGTAGTAGTGTATAGAATATGTCTAAACTGCATGTTTTCCTCTTTGTAGCAGTTACCAATGCCACTATGAGAGGCTATCTTATCTATGTGTACTACTCAGTGTAAGGAGTCTTAACAAAAAAAAAAACTCCAAACTTTGGGCTGTCCTGCAAATATTTGTATGTGTAGTTACAGAAACATGCTTTCAGAGCATTGAACTACTACTGGGTATAATGCTTATCACATCTTCAGACCTACTGATGGTTGTCGGGGAGGATCAGTATTTATCAAGGCTATCATCACCTCATGTCAGACTCCTTGGGAAGCCACATTTGAACTCCTAGAAACCACCATAAACAAGACTAATTACCACTTCATATTGGCTATAGAACACCCTCTGTGGCCCCTTCTGAGCATGATAGCTATCTTTACACATTACCTGAAATTCTCATTAACCCTAAGACCTTTCTATGGCAGACTTCAGCTATCCATCAATAAACTGGCTAACCTACACTGTCAATGGCCAGCATGCTGTCCACTTCCTTAACATTATATATGCTAACTCTCGTTTACAGATAGTTAACCATCCTACTAAAGTCCCCAATATCGTTGATCTCGTCTTCAGAAATGTGGTCACTTTTTGCACATCTCCTTATGTATTATCTTGCCTTGATAAGTCAGACCATAATTTAGTGATCTTTTCCTTTAAAATTGATGTTACTTCCCTTGTAAATAGCTTTGTGTTTAGGGACTTATCAAAAGCAAATCTTCAGTTTCTTGGTGACTTGAGTCAATTCTGCTGTAATCCTCCTCTGAAGAATCCCATTACTAAAACTGCTACCTATGCTTCTGTATTCTTCTCCCAGTTAAATAATTCTATTGATAAGGCAGTCCCTGTCCACAACAAATATAATGCGAAATTTAGAAGCAAACCCTGTGGCAGAATACCTATCCATATAAATAAATTGTATAGTAAGAAAAAGAAACTGCTTAATGTTTGTAAGAGGTCTCATTCTACCTAGCGTAAGAGTACACGTGTGCAAACTTAACAAAGGGTACCATTTCGAAGCTCAAAGATGAGTATTAACTTAAAATAGCCAGTAAAAACAAAACTAACTGATAACTGCACATTTTTCTTTAACTATGTCAGGAAGTTAAGAACTAACATCCAACAATGTTCCGAGATAGTCTACAGTAATACTGTACTCTCTTGATCCAAATGAAATAGCTAATATTCTGGGGACAGTGCAGTGGTGCAGCAGTAGCATTGTCACCTCACAGCAAGAGGTTCTCCTTTCGATTCTCAGCTGAGTTGCCTTCTGTGTAGAGTCTGCATGTCCTCCCTGCGTTTGTGTGGGTTTCCTCTGAGTGCTCTGGTTTCCTCCCACGTTATAAATACATGCATCTGGAGTGTTTCTCCGTGGTCCTCCACTGAAAATTGGCTTTGTTCCAAGTCGGACTTTCCCAATAAACAAATGTTAAGTAAATAAATAAATAAATAGTATCCTAGCAAACAAATTTACTGGACATTTTACTCCATCCACAGTTACAGCAGTTCCATAGGTTCTACAATCCCAGCCACTCTGTTTAATTACTATGGAACAAGTTCTCTCAGTCCTTTCAAAAACTAGAAATGCTTCATGCATGGGCCCTGACAAACATACCAAGTTGCCTGATTATTAATGTGAAATATGGCCTTTCTGAAGCCCTACTTTAATTTAAACCTCTCCACTAGTTACATTCCTGAAACCTGGGAAACAACCATTGTAATGCCATTACACAAAGGTGCCCAGCAACGGACATTGGTTACTATAGAGCCATTAATCTCACTAGCCTCATATGCAAATCTATGGAGTGTATTATCTTAGACTGCATTTATCTGGACATTGACAATCTCTTAACCCTTGACACTCATCAATTTGGCTTTGACAAAGGAAGGTCTTACCTTTTTAATCTCATTACTTTTTTTGAAAAAGTAACTGTAGTAGTGGATAGTGGTTATGCAATACATACCACATCTCTAAACCTTGCCAAGGCCTTTGAAACTATTTTCCCATGCAAGCATTATTGATAGACTTATAAATCTGAATATAAATCCTTATATTCTGCAATGGATTGCTAACTCGTTGTCTGAGAGAACACATCTCGTTGTCACTTCTGAAAGAATAAAAAATTACCAGTGGTATACGACAGGGCTTAGTTTTGGGCCCTCTCTTATTTGGCATATATTTCTCAGGATCTGTGTTAGTTGATCGTGTTTTCAGAAACTCAAAATTCATATCAGTGAAATGATATGATCCAATTTCTGAAAATCTGAAGCTTTTGAAAAGAGATCGCAGTACAGTGAGGATAGGGAAGTTTACCGTTTTCCTCAATGTAGTGCTATCTCAGAGTTGGTATATATATATATATATATATATATATATATATATATATATATATATATATATATATATATGGGTCTACTTTAAAAGCCCGAAAGCGGTCTTCACCGACAACAAATTTACCGACACAAAAGTACCGACAGCTGCATTCACCGAAAATCAAAATTCCCGACATCAAACTCACCGACAATGCAGCAGAAACAATGCTAACATTTGATGTCATAACAGCACGATATAAATCCTCGTGTGAAAAGAAAATAGTCACTTAAAGCATTATTGAAATATATAGCAGTAGTGCAGATAACAAAGAATCCTTTAAAGTAAAGCAAAACACTGTGATTCATCTCACGTGTAACGCTTCCGAAGCTTCAATTATCATTTCAAAAATGCACAATAGCATTTATAAATCAACTGTCAGTATAATTATTCAACTATGTAGTACAATTGTACTTTACGCTTCAAATCAACGTGCACCACTTTAAATTACAGTAAATAAATAAAGTTATAATTTAAGAAGCCTTGCAATACTACGAACAAATTCCACTCCGTCGTAATGCTGTCTGTTATTTAAAACAGTACGGAATTGCTCATGACGTTTTAGTAGTTTACGCTTTTTAGGAGATGGAGGAAATCCAGATGACATGCGTACACGCAATTCATCAACTCTATTCTGCTCATGCGCCAGTGCCTGCATAACTATATGTAGATCCACGTTCTTAATTCCTATCAGACACTTTAATCTTCTATGCCAAGTTTCCACAGAATTCTGCGTACGGGGCAGATTTAAATCATTCAAATCGGACACATTCCAAAACGATATTGGAAGTAAAGGAGGAAATCTAACAGACGTTCTCATTCTAGTTGTAAACTTCCGTAACTTTCCATGTACATACCAATCATTAAAATACTTTAGTAACTCACATCCCTCTACTGGGAAAGTCGATTGCATCTGTTCAAACACATCTTTAACTTCACTTTCTGGTAGAAACGCTAATGATACTAGCGATTTCACTTGCAATTGAAAGGAAGCATTAGTATTGTACAATACTGTCAAACCTAACGACTGTACTTTCCTCCACACATTCTGTCCAAAATGAAATAGACACCCTTTAGACTTGGCTCCGTCAATATTATGTCTGATACTTTTAATAGCCGCTACTTCGAAGTCACAAAGTACAAACTGTACCTGACATTCCATACCGTTACTGTTTAATAATTCAAAAACACTGTGCCATAGCATATTATAACATTTCAATGATTTTTTATTCATTACAGCATATACTAACGGAACTACTTTACTATAGTGTCCACATTTGATGAAACCATGTATACTGTATAACTGTCGACAATCAACCTGTTTATTGAAGTATGTCCCATCCATCAGCCAAATGGTAGCACTACTAATATCACTCAAGTTTGCTATGGTTGTAAATACGTACACTACGGTATCGCTAGTTTTGTCAATGGCACGTTTTGCAATAAAACTACCCGACTTCAAAGGATAATGGTCTACATTAACATTGTGTAGATTGACACTAACATCCATATTAACAACTCTTTCTCTCCTACGTACTCTACCAATAGTTTGCAGAAGTGACCTTCTACTCGGGATAGTCTGCACAGTGTCTACAGACGTGGACATCATAGTGATATCTACTATTGAGCAAGGGTTGTCTCTACTATATTTAGCTCTTAATTTAACATCACTATTTAACTGATACCGCTGCAACTCTGTAGGGTCTGCGGTATGGTCTTGGCAAACAGATTTTAGAAGTTGCTCCCCTTCTGCAACTAAAAGGGTTACCGCTCTACCTTTACATCTTTCTGTTTTCTTTTCTTTGCATCCCCAATACTGGCGATTCCCTCTGCTTCTTTCCAGATGATAAAGGTAACCGTCCAACTCCAGCATAGGCTTACTCCTTTGTGATAGCACTGGTGTATATGTTTTTCCCAGGATTCCGGGAAAATCATGTAACGTGTCCGCCATGATGAATGCGTAATGCTTCGCAATTGGATACACAATCCTTATATTTATATTATAGTACGTAACATGTTTTCAATAAATGATAATTATTCTGGTCGGTCTACCGATAGTCGGCAATATACAGTTTCGGTGGTTTGAAAGTTCGGTAATTTCACGTCGGTTAAATACTTGTCGGTATATAGTGTTTTCGGGCCTTAGTAGTAGACCCATATATATATATATATATATATATATATATATATATATATATATATATATATATATATGTATGTATATAAAATTAGCAGGGAGTATGGGGGGCAGGGGGGGCTTGCCCCCCCTGCAAAACCATAAAAAAGATTTTTGTTTTTTTTTTTTGTTTTTTGTTTTTTTTAATGCTTGAGTTTTCAGAAATTCAATCATATCATCTCATCGACATGAATTTTGAGTTTCTGAAAACTCGATCAACAGACATAGGTCCATTTCTCAGTCCTTCAGGCCAGTACTCCTGGCCTACAGTTAACTACATTTGCAGATAACTGTAAATTGAATGTTATTTTAATTGCAATTGCTCCAACATGGATTAGATGGGTTCAGGCGCCTAGGCAGCGAGATATTTCCCTGTGGTACATTTGACTGGGACACATGGCTGAAGTGACATTCAGCTGCAGAAAAATATGGCCGTTTGCAAATTCCCTGTGGGCAAAGAGAAGCATACACTGCCATGCCCACAGTTTTAATAACCAATGCACAGGGGGAAAACAATTTCCATGGTCCCCAAGGGAACATGAGACAGCAGGCAATATGGCAGGCATCAGCAGCAGGCTGGCCAGAGGGCATGTCAGTGGCAGTACAAATGCAGTTCACAATGGGCAGTGCCTTTATAATTGGAGTGTTTGGACCACTACCCCCTTCACGATGTCTAGGGAACATTACCTAAAACACAAACTGGAGCATAAATGTGACAACAGTAGCCTGCAGGATTTCCTCCATGCTATAGCACACTTCTACATGTTGTAGTTATACAAGTATGTACTGTACAACGAGCACAACACTCCTTACTTCTTCTGCCGCCATGCATTTGGCTATTAAAACTGTGAGCACGGCAGTGTGTGCTTCTCTTTGCCCACAGGGAATTTGCAAACAGCCATATTTCTCTGCAGCTGAATGTCACTTCAGCCATGTGTCCCCAGACAAATGTACCACAGGGAAATGTCTCCACTGCCACAGTAGTTCAGAAATACTTTTTTCTGTCCCATCTAATTTCTAAAGGCATCTCCACTAGATCCAAAGAAGTCTTAATTCCCCTTTGCTCATATCTTATCAGACCCATTATTAAATATAATGTACCTTTTGGCTTGCATTTATCTAAGCATATCACACAACGTGAGAGACCTCACAGATTTGTAACTAAAAAGATCAGTGGCCTTAAAAATATTAGTTATCAGGAGATAATGGCAGCTTTGTCTCTGTACTTAGTTTTTTTACAGACTCCTCCATTGGGATCTCCATCTAGCCTTTCATGCCATGAAAGAGCTAACCCTGTTTGACCCCCTATTCCTTTGCAGAGCTAATGCTACCTCAAATACTCTAAAGGAGCTAAACCTTCCTCAGTAGATAAAGACACATTGAAGTGATAGATTCATATCCCTCAAGTCTGGAACAAATTTCCACTACATGACATAATTGGACTGGCAGCCTCAAATTCTTCCCTGGTCTGTCTTGTCTTGCCTTGCCTTGCCCTCCTTGAGGCTAGAGAGAAATTTTGAATATATTTTTGGGCTAGGCTTGAAATGGTCTGCAGACTAAATTCCTAATATTTGGCTATGAACCTTTGAGCATATGTGAAACGCACTGAGCATTCATGGGTGGGTGAGTGACCCTTTTGGAGATGTGGAGAAATATAATTTAGGTTTGTAGTGTACAAAGGTCCTAAAGAGAAAAATTGTTGTCACAGTTAGCATGAAGCATGCATCGAGTTCCGATGCCAGTGTTCACACACTAACACCATCATGCCATGTGTGTGCTAAGTAATGGGTGTACTGCAGCTAGTCGCGGTATCAATGCAATGGTGTGTATCATATGTCAGCACCATCAGCATGCATGACCACAAGATGACTACTGTAGTTCTCCGTAATGTGACCACCTGGTGAATTGCAATTGCTTCCAATGGCACTGATAATGGCAGACCTCCCAGGTGGTGCAGCAAGGAAAGTAAAATTTTCCTATCACTGCTACATAGGTGCAACCTAGGGAGCCTAAATGGGGACTGCTGTGAAGGGTCTCCAGTGTAAAATCGGTACATGACAGAGTCGTGCCAGGATTGTGTCTGATGCCACTGGTGTACCACTTTCAAATGGGCAATGCCAGCACCACTACAGTGACCTGAGAATCTGCCATGTTCTCCTTCTTAGTCAGTGGGAATACGTGTCAAAGTAAGGACCTCTGGGATGTACTGCAGGTACTTTGATATTGCTACTGTATTGTAATCTCAGTTGTACATTGTTCTGATTGTATTGGATATGTAATTGAGGAGGTTTTAATTTTTTGGTCCTTCTTTTAAGGCTTAGCTGGAAACCAAGGAGGACTCCTACTTTTCCAGAGGATAAGGAGTCACTGTCAAGGTGAAGTAGTCTTATGAGATAGTTATTTTTTATGCATTATTCATTAATGTTACTACCAGTTATGTGTGCATGTGATCAGTGTGTTTCACAGTAGAAGTGGTATTATTTTGTTATAGTGCTACATCTTGCTTGCATATTACTAGTGAAATAATTTTCCTGATTATCACGTCAAGCTATGTACATCTCCAAGGGGTCCTCATGACTTATAGTCTCAGCTTTGTCGTACTCAGTCTTCACCGCCACAGACAGGGCCCAATAGGGAGGATGGTCAGCATTCTGACTGACCTCCTCTGGTTCTAACCAGGCAGTGTAGAAAAAGGAGGGTTATACAAACACTATCTTCCATCCCGGTGTTTCCCTTCCTTGTGTGTCACATCCCTTTCCTGTTTGTTAACCAGTCCTCCTCATCCCCAATGTTTGTAATTCCACTGTCACACTCCCAGGATTCAGCACCTCCCTGTCAGTCTTTCTGCTTTCTATTTTTTCTGATCCCCTGCCTCCAGTACGCTCCCCTTGCATCCCTCCCAAGCTTTCCTTCTCAAAAGAAAAAATAAATAAAATTTACAAAATGGGCAGTTAAGCACTGAATATGCAGAAAAAAATACATTTCAGTGTTCTCCCCAATCCTATTGTTACCTTCCCTCTTTCCTTCTGTATATTTCCTCTGCCTGGTATGCCCTTGGCTTTTAGCTTGGTTCATGACAGAAAACAGTCCCTGGACCAGTTCACCTACCTGGTTAACAGATGTAATAAATAATTAAGTAAAAAATGTGTACATGGTTGTATAAGTAATGTCAATCACACAAAAAAGTATAAATAGAACATTGCTTTTTTTAAATTTAGTCAGTGAAGTAGAAGGGAACTGCATGTGTTAGAACAGATTTGCTAAATGAGCATTTAAATATACTATAGAAGGGGGTATGGAGACAAGCTAAGGCAATGCTTGCCATTGGTTAAGGGAAGTTGGTGCCCAGAACAGCAGAACTGAAGAACAATGTTGGAAAAGAAGCTGGAAAATATTCCTGCCAGAAAGCTTCCAGGGAGATCTTCTACCAGAAGTTTTTCCCAGAAGTATAAGGCTGAACTTAAAGTACCAGTTGTGTATTTTAGTTAAAACCATGAGTCTGTTTTGTTGGGAAGAACCTGCCTTATGTGCACTGGTATATTATAAACTGCAATGTGGATTTAGCTGCTTTAATTTCTACTTTTGTATGGGTGCATTTCATTGTATTGCATGTTTGTTTACTTGAATGAGCAGTGATACTACTCATCGAATGTTTATTTTAGCAAAGACTGCCAGCATTCAGTGGTGTAAAATTCCTTTAGCATGGGATTGGAGACTTTATCTCTTTCCTCTTAGTTGTCCCTTAGTTGTCCAGCATCATGGGGTTAGGGACTTTGCCCTTTCCTCATTGTTGCGACCTCAGAATTGGTATATATAAGTAGAAGGGGAATAGTGTTTGTGTGGGTGGTTGTGTGTTTACATTTCATTTTTTTCCTTCATTAAGTTGTGTTTCAATTGCTTTTGTTGCAATCAGTTTGGTTTCACTAAGTTTAGGTTTGATGATTAATAGTAAACTTATACATATATGCTGTCTTGTTTTCAGTGCAGAGGTAATTGTATGTGTTGATAGACTAACTGGAGAACATTTTTGAGGTATTTTAGGGATAAAAATGCAAGTTGGTGTTAGTACTATGTGTTATGTGGGGTTTCATGTGATTTTTGTTTATTTCTTTTAAGGCCTAAATGATTATAGGCTAGGTGACATTGAGGCAGAGTGATTTTTTTTTTCACTAAAGTAGCAAGTTTTGTGCAGCTTCAACACTACCAAATTATATTTCCATCCTTGTCATGCACAGAAAATAGATCCCTGTAGGATGTATCACTGTCCTTCCTTATCACTGTTGCAGTATTACAGATAAAAAGGATATCTTGCTGAAGATAGCCATCTATCTGTCCAGTGTTCCAAAGCCTTGACAACCTCCGAGCATCATACATCACACATGTTTTATATCCTAGGCATAAGGTACATAAGTGACATATGAGCACCAAATCCAACTTCTTTGCTGCTAGTCCAAATGCTTTTTCTGAGTTTGGAATGTAAGCTGTTCATTGCATAAAAGCTACTGATCCTAGGTCAAATAAATAGACCATTGGGGACTCTTCTTTGTTTTCTCTTTGCTTGGTTATTTGTTTTACATGTCATCCAGAATGGGGAAATGTGATTGTGGAAGGCAGATTCCCAATAAAGACAGATAAGAAAACTGCCTTTTCTGTTTAGTTGCAGACCACGACCCCATGCAGTGTGAGATTTCCCAGCCCTTTGTACCCATGACCCTGTGCAGCCATCTGTCAAATCTGATGTGACACCTCAACACTGGCCCAGTAACAAGGAGACTGAATCCTCACCACTGGCAACAGTGGAGAACATACACACTGAGAGGATGACAAGTACAGACACAGTAAAGCGCAATTTCCCTTAAGAGCACACAGAGATCACAGTCAGTCTGGGGAGTGGTTTCTCCCTGTCTCCAGATCCTTAATTAAACTCCCCACTGGCATAGCTATACGGTTGAGTTCTCAGCTGAGTGGCCAAACCAAAACCTCCAGCACCCTCTCTGTCCAACCAGTGCTTCCTGTCCTTGCCCAAGTAACTGACACACACACACTTTGAGATTTGATTGATACACACACACACACACACACACACACACACACACACACACACACACACACACACACACACACACACACACACCTGGGAAAGGCTGGCACAGGTTTATTATCTATGCCCCCGTCTCCCCAGACTATGAGGTAGTTCCAGCTGCCACAAGCCAAGTCTTTATTAGCTACTTAAGGCCCTTAACAAAGGGTGTCCAATCCTACTGTGTAATGCTACTATTATCCAAATGCTAGTCTGACCAAGAGCAAAACTATTTAGGAGTGGCCTGTACAGTGTCACCAAATAGATATGCAAGTACTCTAAGAGATTAAATATTTCCAAGCAGACCAGACACAATTAAATGTTTAAATATATTTAATAATAAATAATAAAAGAACATGACAATAGTAAACCTGTATTCACATTG
The DNA here is from genome assembly GCF_019279795.1 of Protopterus annectens. NCBI lineage: Eukaryota > Metazoa > Chordata > Ceratodontiformes > Protopteridae > Protopterus > Protopterus annectens. The sequence continues at coordinate 74,741,116 of NC_056737.1, read as the reverse complement.
ACTTCAGAGTTCAAAATCACAGGAATATTTAAAAGAACATTGCAAGACAGTCTCAAATAAATAAAGAAATAAAGAACACATCTAAGCTATACTTTACTATATTCCTGTCTGAATCTAAAAGAGTTACTATACCTATACTTACAGCAAGGCAAGTGCAGAAGGTGGTGATGAGTGGATGTTTCCAGGTCAAAGACAATATACAAAAAGCACAGTCTCTCTGTGAGAGAGTTCTTAACTTAATATCAAAGATTACTGCTGGGTTAGCTTGGATGACATCACCTTTTGTCACCTGACTTTAGTTCTCAAGCTAACCCCCCCTCCTTTGTCAGAAACTAACATAATTTAACATCTCTCTATGAAAAATGCATCTCTCTCAGATGTTTGAAAACCCTGGAAGTCATAAAACAATAAAACACTTCTGCACCTCAAACCTAGTATTTACTTCTCTTCCAAGACAATACAAATTCTAGCTCTACACATTGTGTCTGCTACTGAACTGCAATTGAGGGATAACTTTTATAGCACAATCGTAAAACAATTTAATTTCAACTTATTTTCTTGATGTTTTGCAAGTTAACCCTCTATTTATTTGTTTGTTTTTTAAAATAGTCCAGGCTCTGCTGCTTCAACTGCCTCTCCACACCAAGTCCCCTGAGAAATGTGCACGCATGCTCCTGTAGCTCTACTTCACTCGTGGCTGCCCTCCCCCACAGTGAAGAATTTCTGAAAATTATCCTGCAAACAACTGAAGACAAAAGGACTCACTGTTTATTTTATTTTATTTATTTTACATTTGTTTACCGGGATAGTTCGACTGGATACATGTCCATTTACAGCAGAGGTCCGGCGAGAAAAGCTCCAAAAAACATATTCAACAAACTGTGACATTTTTATAGTTTAAAACACAAAATAAACACAAATAAAAAGATTTGTACACAGATGTAAACAAACAGATATACACAAATTATTACATTTTTACTCAGATGGAAAATTCTAGACAGTCTTTTTAAGAATGATAGGTTATTGAATGCCTAGTAGGCTAACCTGATAGTAGATCCAAGGAGATCATAGGATATATAAGTTAAGAAATAAAGTGTAGGCAGAAGTCCTCCATGTGCAGACAAGTGATGGTCAGAGTTTGTCTGGATTAGGACAAGGACATAGTCATCGTTTTTTTACAGTACTGAATCTGACTTTTCTTGAACTGAGCTAGAAAGAGTTCAGAAGTAAGTATGAGAATTTCAAGTTTTGCCAACAGAGTTAGCAAATAGAGATTCTCCGTCTGTGTTGTTGGATTTGAGAGTTTGAACTAGCAGTCTTTCAGATATACGAAGTGCCCTAAGGTTAATGTAGGGGGGTGATGAGGTTTTTAAGTATGGGTGTATTATCTGGTTGGTAGAGCATCTTGTGTGCAACTATTAGTTGGTTAACCTGAAGTAGGTTAGGCAGTTCAAGCCATCCTAGCAGATTTAGGTTATTACAGTGATATGTTCTGTAGGTTGCATCGGTAGCAAATCTAGCAATGCGATTGTAGGTGCTAGAAAGTTTATTAAGCTCAGTTTTGCTGAGGTTTGTAAATAGAGGGAAAGCATAGAGGAGGGTGGAGAGTAGATGTGCACGAGCAATTACAGTTCTGGCTAATGGTGTTAGGAAGGGCTTGATCCTATATAGTGAGCCAAGTTTTTTTATTAACTGTTTTAGTAGTTTTATTGATATGCAGATCAAACTTAAGGTTATCTATTATAACTCCTTAGAGTTTGGTTGAGGAATCTGGGGAAATAATGGTGCCGTTGTTGGATTTTAATGTAAAGGTCGTAGGGTAGACCTGCGAGTGGGGGAGAAAAGCAGCAGTTTGGTGTTATTAGGATTTAACATGAGATGATGGGTAAGGAGCCAATTTTCAACTATGTTCAGAGTATTTTAGGATAGATTCTGTAACTCTGTAAGTGAAGTGTCGGAGCATACTAAAGTGGAGTCATCCACATATTGAATGCATGTTGCATTTGGGATAACCTTATACACATCATTGATGAAAATGGAAAATAATAGTGGACCTAGTATGGACCCTTGGGGTACTCAGAGGGTGATGGATAAAAGGGTGGATAGTTTGCTCTGCCATAGGACAGCCTGTTGTCTACCACTGAGATAGGATTGAAACCAGTGGATGGCCTGGTCCTAGGGAGATGGATTTCAAAGCATATTTGGTGGTTTACCATATCAAAGGCTTTCAAAAGATCGAGAAAGATAGAAGAGGAAAGTTTATTATTGTTTCGCTGTTGGTTAATGACATTAGAGAAGGAGAGGAGGGCTGAGGTTCTACTGTGGAATGGTCTAAAGCCATGTTGGGTGTTGGCTAGAAGATTATTATGGATAAGATAGTTCAGGAGTTGATTATGGATGCATTTTTTCATAATTTTAGCCAAGGGTGACAGAATAGCTATGGATCTGTAGTTTGACAGGTCAGTAGAGCTGTCCCCTTTATGGAGTGGGATGGCATGGGATATCTTCCAGATGGAGGGGATGGATGCTTCAGTTATAGTTCTATTGATCAGGATAGTACTGGGGTATGCTATAGCATCTGCAGCTTTTTGTAGATATTCTGCAGGGAGTAGATCAGCCAACAGGGTGGTAGGCTTTAGTTTCTTAAATAATTTTCGGAGAAAAGATGTGCAAACTGGTTTGAAGTTAAAGGAGAGTTGGCAGCTGGGTGTAGTGGATGGAGAATATGGGCATCTGGGGGATAATTGGTTAGCTAGGTTCTGGATGGTTGTTGTAATGAAGCTGTTAAATGTATTGGCAATTTCTTCTGGGGGGTTTTGGTTAGAATCCAAGGGGGCAGGAGTGGAGGATTGTCCTGGACTAAGGAGTTTGTTTATATTTACCCAAAACTTTTGTGGCTTGTTTTGGTGTTTTTCTTGTAGATGACAGTAATAGTTTTTCTTGTCTAATGAGGTTGATTTTTTGTTTCATTTCTTAGCTGTCTGTATCTAAGTTGATCTATGGGTGTTTTGTAGTCCGCAAAGTGGCCCAAACCCTATTACTAAGTAGCATTGTTTTGTCTGGTTCATAGGTTGGTACTGGGCTATCAGCCCTAGGGCCTATACAAGCCTAGCCATAACAATTCCCTGGCTATTTCTTCCCACACTATTTACTTCTCTGGACCCCTGTCTAGCAGAGTGACTGACATGATCCCTGGGGTGAATTTCCTTTCGCCCATCCAATTGTCAAAGTTCCTTTTGAAGAGAGCCAAAGAGGCACTCTACTTGACATGTATGGGCACTCTATTCCAGAGTCTGGGGAGTCTCTGGGTTAGGAACCTATCCCTCCAGCATGTTTTGTTTATTGTGATGACAAGGTTTAGATCCCTGGAGCATGCGGCTCTGAGGGAGTGGGATTTCTTTAAGTGTAGCATGTCCAACAGCTCTGGGTTTGACATGGCCTTGTATGTTAAGCAGAGATCGCCTCTGAGTAGACGATATGCGACACAGTATAGCTGGAGTTTTTTAAGGCGGTCAGGCCTGTGATTCTTTTAGTGAGGTATTTCTGCAACCTTTCCAGCTGTTGCAGATCTTTATTCAAGTGTAATATTGCACTTTGCATTTTGATAACTGTACAAAACATGCAGTCCTTATCACTTTTAAACATAGAATAAGTGTACTTCTCTGCATGCATTTCTCTCTAATAAAAGTTATTTTAATGAAGAAAACTAGACCAGTGAGCAGAAGGCAGTTTTGCAACTGATGTAGATCAGTTTCAGGAAAGCAGAATGTAAACACAGAAGACTTCCACCGTTTCTAAGGAAAATCCTAGGGAAATTATTTTTTTTAGTGAGGTAATTCTGCAGCCTTTCCAGTTGTTGCAGATGTCTTGAGAGGTACATACCAAACGGGGCATTGTATTCTATAATGGGTCTAATGAGGGATGAGTACAGTGGGACAATGACCTCCTTTTTTTCTGGATGAAAAGCCCTTAGTGATGAGGTGTGCCACATAGAAGGATTTCCTGACTGTTGTGGCGATGTGGTTATTGAAGATGAAACCACTGTCCACCTGTGTCCCTAAGCCTCTTATCACACTTTCGGTGTTTAGTGTACTGCCACCTATATGGTAATTCACAGATACATGTTTTTTTTCCCAAAGGGGATAACTATATATTTCTTGGCATTGAGCTTGAGCCCATGGCTCTGGCACCAAGCATCTGTTTCTGTAAGGCCCTTCTGTAGAGTATCCACATCATTTGGGCAGTCAAAAATGGCTTCCAGTTTGCAGTCATCTGCAAACTTTGTTAGCCAGAGTCCCTTAGTGTTGGCCTGTACTTCAGAGAAGGAGATGCCAAACAAGAGCGGCCCCAGGACTGAACCCTGAGGTACTCCACTTGTCAGTTGTCTGGAGCTGCATTTGGAGTCGGCTACTTTTACAGTGTGGGTTCTATCAGTAAGCCAGTTAGCAACCCATTGGGTGACGTAGAGATTAATGCCCAGCTTAGTAAGTTTATCTATGATTCCAGAGTGGGGGGTGGTATCAAAGGCCTTGGCAAAGTCTAGATAGGCTGTGTGGACCACCTTACCCTTGTCCATGGCTCTGGAGACTGATTTGAAGAAGTCATTCAGGTTCAGGAGACAAGATCGGCCCTTCACGAACCCAAACTGGGTGGGGTCCAGTGTTTGAAGGTTGCCAATGTCTTTGTTTATAAGTTCCATGATAATACGCTCCATGGCCTTGCAGATAAGGCTTGTCAGACTGATGGGACGGTAGTTTCCGGGATCCAAGGTGGATCCCCCTTGTGGAGTGGGATAACTGTAGCTCTGTGCCACTCAGTGGGCACGAAACCTGAGGTGAGGCTATGATTAAACATGAAACTTAGGTGAGGTGCCAGTTCATATTGTAGTTCATGTAGTACACAGCCCGGGATGTCATCTGGTCCCATGGATGCTGTATTCTTAGCTTTGGAGAGTGCATTTTTTACCTGTGTGGCCCTTATTACCGGAATTTGGCAATCTTCCGGTATTGAGATGGGCCATTTAAGGGGTGAGAGGGGGATGAAGTTGGCACTGACTCGATCTGCCAGGATATTGGCAATATCCTTGGGATCAGTATATTTAATGCCATTCTGTTTTAGCTCAGAGTAGATCTGAGCATTGCCATTTAGATTCTTGACATAGTTATAGAATGCCTTGTGGTTGTCTTTAGAATGTTTGGCAATTTTATTTTCGTAACTAGCTTTGGAGGATTTTATGAGGGATCTCAGTTTCTTACTGAGGCTGGTAAGGGAGTTTTTTGTATCCTGGGATTTTCCTCTTTTCTGCAACAGTTTCTTCCTTTTTCTTTGAGAGCCAAGTAGCAACTTTTGTTTTGGTTCTAATAATCCATGCTGGTGCGTGGGTGTCAAGGATGGATAGGAATTTGGTTTTAAATTAATTTACTGCTTCTTCAAGTGGTAATTGTTTCAGAACTGACCAATTGCAAGATTTGAGTTCATTTTGGAAAGTTGTGCAGTTGAAATTCTTATTGTTCCTTACTGTTTTAAAACTGGTCTGGTTGTGGATATCAGCTTTTTGCCTGATTAAATAGGTGAGGAGGTGATCACTTACATCATCAGGCAAGGTCCCACTCTTGTATTTGAGGGGATGGGTGTTAACAAGAATCCAATCCGGAATGCTTACTTTATTGTTGGGTTTACTGATCCTAGTTGGGGAGGATACGACATGTGAAAATCCATAACGGTTTATGTGATGAGTGGGGGATTCTGAGGAACACGTGTTCCAGTCTATGTTGAAGTCCCCAAGTACAATGGTTTCTTGGGAGTAGTTGCTGGATAACCAATGTAGGATATCTTCTTGGGTATTTATGTTATTGCCTGGGAGAATATACACACATATGAGATTTATACATTATTTCTTATTAATGTGGAGCTTAGTGATAAGCATTTTAGCATTGCCAAATAGGGATGTTTGCAGGGCATTATTAGACACTTCAGGCATGGATTTGTACAGTACAGCTACCTCACCTCCCTTCCTATTGGTTTGATCAAGCCTTAGGATGTTATAGCCTGGTGGTAGGTTTTAGCCAGGTTTCAGTTAGACATAGTATGTCTGGGGAAAGAGCATCTAAGAGGGCATTTAGGTATTGAGTCTTATTGTTTACACTTCTGATATTTAGGTGACTGATCAAGAGTGAGTTTGGGGGTTTGTCTAAGATTTGTGTAGTAGTGGGACAGTTATTAAAGGACCGTGATCCAGTGGATGAGGATGTGCCAGGATTTGTGTGGATATCTCCATCCATTGTCAGGTTGCGTTGTAATCTGATTGTGAGCTTCCAGATCAGATTTTAATTAATAGACTTTGGTATCTTTTGATTTTAGGGTTGGCATGTCTTGTTCTAATGGGATACTGATACCTAGTAAGTAAGGAGTTAGATGGGAGGGGATGTATTAAGTGTTCAAGCTTGTGTGCAGCTATATAAGTGGAGGTTTGGTCTTTTGGGTAGTGGAAACCTGGGTATGTGTTATATTCATAGGCAGTAAGAAGATATGGGGCAAGCAGAAAAGGTAACAGAGAGTATAGTGGTACTCTGGGATGTTTACTCTCTGAAATATCCTTATCTCTAGCTCTACTTCACTCGTGGCTGCTCCTCCCCCTTCCTCCCAAGTGAAGAATTTCTAAAGATTATCCTGCAAACAACTGAAGGCAAAAGGACTCACTACGGGGACGTTTACTCTCTGAAATATCCTTATGTAGGTGTATTCCCTATTAACTAATTTCTACATCTAGTTGTTAATGATTTTACTTGATTTTATTATATTGGCATAGAGTGCACACTTGCAAGGTCTTTTCCCCCCTTCTTCCAATCCCTGCCATTGCAGTGAACTGCGATTAGTTGGCAGCAGAGCACCACCAAACAACTGAATTTTAGCTCAGTTATGCAGTTCATCTTGTAAGCAGGACAGTGCTCTACAGTTAGTCTCCAGTATTTCTGTCTACTGTAAAGTCACCCAGGTCCCTTCACAGCAGTTATTTTTCCATTCACTGTGAATAAGTAGTGGAATCACAGTAACTGGCATAATCACTGCCATTAAAGTACAATGCTGCTTACGTTCAGTATTTAGTCAGATGCCTGATACTTTTTTTTCACCTCTTATCTCCTAGGTAGGGATGTGCCTGGTCTACTCCCCTACCCCATTCCTACCCACCCCTAGCTCATTTCCTTTATACCTAACCTTACCACACCCGTACCCAACCCCCATCCCTCAGCCAGTCATACAAACTACCACCACCCCTCCCCCCCCTCCTTTGCTCTCATATTACACACTCTACATATAGTACCTCCTCACTCACAAAGTTGCTACTATCCATCCTACGTATATACTGCCAGGACCCCTACACATTCCACAAGGTTATCTCTATACAGTCCTACCACATCTAACAAACGAAACATGTACTTCCATCAAATAATTCTAACACTAGCACTCACTATCACAGCCCATCAAACATCACCTTACTTTGAACAACATTACAATCCCCAACATAAGTAACCCCAACTCACCCTCACTTCCAACATTCATTAACTACCCTTTACTCATCGTACCCTCACTCTTTAACCACACTACCTATGAACTACACCCCTACAAACTCCTCCATTATAAAAGTAAATCTAGGGTATCCCTACAATGTGATTTAGCCTTCTCCAAATATTACAAACCATTACAAACATTGCCTCTCACCTGCTATGCAGTGGCGATATCAACCCCAACCCAGGTCCAATAACAAGTCCTACAAATCACCAGAGTCAGCCTAGAACCAATACTAGCCTGCTTAAGAGAAAATCAGATATTCTAATAAGAAATCATAGCATAAGAAGTATCCTTAACAAAACCACTAAGCTCCATGCAACTATAGCATTATACTTACCTGACATCATCTCCCTCACAGAAACATGGCTTAAACCACACATATTAAAAACGATGGTTATAGCATACTACGAAAAGACCGTACAGCTAAAAGAGGAGGTGGAGTCACTCTCCTATATCAGAACAACATCAGTGTCGAACTATTTAACATAGAAATCCCTGCATTTAATAATGCAGAGATCCTAAGTGCACAAAAACAGCTAAATATCTTGGGGTCATATATCCCTCTAGGAGATAACATCAAAACCCTAGAATCTCTTCTCAAATGGACATCAGAAATCCTCCCCCATGAAACCATTATACTAGGCGACTTCAGTATTGATTGGACCTCACTTAAATCACCCCACCCCATAAATCATATTAACCTTTATGGATTCTCACAACTTATACAAACCCCTACTAGGGTAGACAAAACCTCAAAAAAAGAATCAATACTAGACTGGATTCTCACCAATCACCCATCTTTCACCGATAATTTCAGTACACTACCTGACACTCCAAGCAGCCATCTCCCAACCTTCTTCATGCGACACCAAATAAACTCTCTCAAACTAGCTCTCTTAAACACATTAGATACACTAAAAACTTCAGGGCTGATGACCTTAATACAACCTTTAAGCACTCTAACTGGTCCCCTCTTTTAACACTTCCTTTAGATGAAGCAACTGAGTATTTCAACACTATCTTCTTAGGCCTTCTCAACCAACTTGCTCCACCAAGACAGATCTGCACTAAAACCATCTATGCCCCATGGCTTACCAAGAGCACTAGGCAACTTATGAAACAAAGGGACAAAGCATGGGACACCTGGCGCAAAAATAAAACTACTTCTAAAAGGCAAACATTCTTATAACTGAGAAACACTGTAAATAAAGAAATAAGACTAGACAAATAAAAATAGTATAGTGAAATTCAAACTAAGCATAATACCAACCCACAAAAGTTCTGGGCTGCTATAAATAGAATTCTCCGACCAGGTAAATCAGCAAATCTTCATCCAAACGTAGACACCACCTCTATAACACAGCCACCCAATTCAATGAGTTCTTTACCAACACAGCTCATACAATAACCAAAATCAACAAAAAACTAGGTACTCTTTACAGGTGTAAAAACTTCCTAACCAGCAACAGTGAAGTTGCTCTATTAATGTTGTCAACAGACCCACACTCCTCAGCCCCCACTATACTATATAACCCATCAAATAACACTAGCTCTTTCACCCTTCAACCTGTACCGACTTACACCATCTATAGACACCTAACCAAACTTAAATCCACCACTTTAGCAGTAGACAAACTACCTGCCAAATTCCTACAAATAGCCACCAAAGCCATTTCCTACCCAGTCTCTATAATCATTAACAGATCAATCTCAGAACAAGAGGTGCCACTTCTTTGGAAAAATCTCCTACATTATACCAGTACACAAAGGGGGAAACTCCACTAACCTAACAAACTACCACCTTATAGCTATACTTTCCCCACTGTTTAAAATACTGGAAAAATGTATCCACACCCAGGTCCCAACACATCTCCTCTCCAACAATCTTCTTGCCGAAACTCAACATGGATTCTGCCCCAACCATAGCACTACCACTGCACTCATCAGTTTTAGTAACCTAGTAAATATACAATGCAACAATGGCCAACTAGTCTCTGCAGTTTTCCTTGACTTATCAAAGGTGTTTGATACAGTCTCCCATACAAAACTAATAACATCACTCTCAGAATTAAAACCAAATACCCCCACTCTATTATGGTTTCAAGACTATCTTTCCCAACAGCAACAAGCTGTTCAGTGGAAAAATTCCCTTTCCCCCCTACTTCCTGTAAAACTAGGAGTACTCCAACCAACAATCCTAGGACCCATACTTTTCACTATATTTACAAATAATCTTCACAAAGCTGCCCCTCTAGCAAACCTGGTTCAATACGCTGATGACTCCACCTTAATGTGCTCTGCCTCCATCCTCCAAAAGCTTCAAATCAAGACCCAAGAAGCCTTTACATCCATCGAAACCTGGCTTACAAACTCCTAGCTAATACTAAATCCTAAAAAGACCCAAATTATGCACTTTCATCCTTCCTAAGCAGCGGCACCTACTCCCCCATTCTCTATTTCTGCATCAGATAGTACCCCTATCTCCCCCGTCACACAAAGCAAATTACTGGGGTCATTATTGACAATAATATGAAGTCTGACAAACACACAGCTCATACAATAACCAAAATCAACAAAAAACTAGGTACTCTTTACAGGTGTAAAAACTTCCTAACCAGCAACAGTGAAGTTACTCTAGCTCGTACCCATCTTCTCTCTACTTTACCGTATGTTTCTCCTGTCTTAATTAATCTAAACAAGAATGATTTAAACAAGCTATTAAAATGCTATAACAAAATAGCAAATTTCGCCACAAACTCCTCCTACTGCACCCACCACTGTCAAGCCCTAAAACAGCTTTCCTGGCTGGAACTCCCTAACACCTTGGCTCTAAACCAACTTCCTTTAGCTCATCAAATATTGTACCAATCTGACAAAACTCAAGCCTTATAAGACCTGATGACCCTCTACTCCAGTAACCGTGAACTTAGATCCACTAACAAGGCACTAATCACAATCTCCAAAAGCCATTACAGCTCTGGTGACTCCCTCTATTCTAGCAACATTGCCAAGACTTGGAACTCCCTACTACTACAAATCAGGTTACAACCTAACAAAACCATCTTCAAAAAACAGCTTATTTCCCACCTAAACAACTCTTGGACATGCAGCTGTCTAACACCTGGCTGACATATTCTGACTCCTTTCTCCTACCCGCTATCTAACCTCCTCTTTAAAACTCCCAGAGATGCACTATGTATTATCACGTTACTTACCAACTCACTGTCACCTACTTCCGTCTGTCCCATCTATACCCGTTAACTCCCCCATAGACTAAGCTGAAAAGCTTTCCCCTAAAATGTTAGTGCACCTCATATGAACTTGTCTATATTCTCTTTCTTTTTCAGTTTTCCGTTCTTGTCTTATCTTCAGTAAATTTTCAAGATTATCTCTACTAAACATACTGTATGAACAACCGTTGTATGTTACTACCTGCTATACTTTTAATTGTATGTCTAAATCTTTATGCTTATGTAAATATCTAATGCAGTCATATGTTATCTGCTATAAGTGAATGTGTAAACCACAATGCTTATGTGAATATCTTATGTATAGTATGCTAGCAATTGTTCTGGAGCTTTTCTCCCCGGGCCTCTGCTGATAATGGACAGCTCTGTCCAGTTGGACCTCCCCAGTAAACAAATGTAAAATAAATAAATAATTTTACATTTGATAACTGGGAAAGTCCGCCTGGACAAATGGTCCTTTTTCATCGGAGGCCTGGAGAGAAAAGCTCCACATTTAAATACAATATTAGTACAAACAAGAACAATGAATGCATTTATGAAATAGTTACATAAGAAAAAATGCACACTATTCTTATATTTTATAAAAATCTTGAGGTAAAGCCAAGAAGTATAGAGCAAAATAGGTTTCTAATAGTCATGGTATACACTATCATCTGTGGTTAACACTGCTTAAAGGACTAAGGAGGAGATGATGAAGGTATTTGCATTCTTAAGCCATATCTTACCCTGCCTTGGAACAAGGGCACAGCCAGTTGCTAGCACGGTGGGCCTTTAGGGCTCTTTTAAATTCACTTGTTGAGGTTTTGTTTGTTAGGCTGGTGGGTAGGGAATTCCATATTCTGGCTATATAGGAGGAGTATACGGATTCAGCCGCAGAGTTAGAGGCCTTAGAGACTTCTAATAAATGTTTGTTATTGGAGTGAGCGTAGAACTCTTTTACTGGTGTATGGCTGGAGTAAATTATTTAGGGTGGTTTTTTTTTTCTGGATGATATAGAATCTTATGGCATAGGCTTTGCTGGTTATACAGTGGGAGATGGGGGAATTCAAGCCATTGTAGTTGTTTTACTGCTATACAATGATGTGAACTATAGGGCGAGTTGGTGGCAAACCTAGCAATTTTATTGTAGCATGCTTCTAATGCTGTTTTTCTTAGATTACTGAGAATAGGAGAGGCATATGTGAGTGTGGAGAAAAGGTCCGTCCTTGCTATTGTTTCTTTGGTGATTTTTGTCAGAAAGGGTTTGTTTCTATATAGGACCCTAAGTTTATTATGAACTTTTTTTATGGTATGGACAATGTGAATATCAAATGTCAAGTTACAGTCAATCTCTATTCCTAGTAGTTTGGTGTGATTAACAGGTGAGATAATGGTGCTGTTTATGGATATTATGTTGAAGGGAGGAGAAGGAGGTTTGTATTTAGGAGGATTGAATAGTAGTAGTTTTGTTTTATTGGAGTCCAGAATTAGCTGGTGGTCAAATAACCAGGATTCAATGGATAGGAAGGATGCTTGTGTGTGTAATTCTCGGATGGAAGAGGTATTACATATTAGCATAGAATCATCTGCATATTGTATGACTGCAGCATGAGGTAGAGAGGTGTGGAGGTTATTAGTAAAGATAGTGAAAAGTAGTGGCCTGAGAATGGAGCCTTGAGAAACACCTAGTGTTACTGGTAGTAGTGAGGAAATGTCGGTGTGCCACTGAACTGCCTGTTGGCACCCTGATTGATAGCTTTAGAACCGAGTAATAGTAGACTCTGATAGGTTTGGGTTAGAAAGAACATTGATAAGTTTATTATGTCCTACTGTATCAAATGCCTTTGAGAGATCTAGAAAGAGAGCTGATACAAACTTACCATTATTTCTATGTCTAGTTACAGTTTCTGTAAATGACAAGAGGGCAGTAGTGGTACTGTGAGAGGAACGAATTCCACGTGTGTTAGTAAGTAAGTTATGGTTGATGAGGTGGCCCATAATTTGTCTATGTACACATCTTTGCAGAATTTTGGAGAGAGGTGAGAGGATAGCAATGGGGTGATAGTTTTGATAGTTACTTTGAGGTGCCACCTTTGTGAAGAGGGATTACATAGGAAATTTTCCAGATATTAGGAACAGTTTTTTTCAGTTATTGATCTGTTAATAAGAATTGTAACAGGATAAGCTATGGCCTCAACACCCAGTTTCAGAAAGTCTGCTGGAAGTTTATCTGCTGCTGATGTGGTGAGTTTCAATTTTTTTAGCAGTTTTTTAATTGTATCCAGGTTTACGGGTTGCAGAGAGAAATGGTTGTTATTGTCTGTATTGTAAGAAGCAGTGGGGGTGCAGGAAGGCTGAGGTTTGGCTAGGGCTAGAATTGATTCAGTGAAGTACCTGTTGAACTGAGTAGCTGTGTTATCACTACTGTTTGCAGTGGTAGGGGAATGAGTTCTAATTTTACCAGGTAATAGAATGCTGTTGATGGCTGACCAGAATTTTTGAGGGTTGTGTAGATGTTGTTTTCTGTATGTCATGATAGTAGGGGATTATGTCTAGTTTGACTGCTTTTTTTTACATTGTTTTGGAGTTCCAGTTAAGATGTCATGTTCTAGTTTCTACTGTTAAAACATATACATTTACACAATTACAAGAGTTTATATACATTTCTATTCTAAGCCAGCAGGGTATGCTGTGGTTACATTTTAGCTCAGTACTTTACACCTTTAAACACACTTGTGTATGAATTATATAAATATTCACAAATGACATAGAATTATTTACAAAATTCCAGATAACTGGGCTGGCAGTATTTCCTTTTGTGACATCCCTCCCCCGAATACTCAAGATAGTTTTTCAAGTGATTCTTGAGAAACGTTGCTTGAGAGGGTTGACTATCTGTGAATACCTCACCCCATTCCCTGTGTTGAGAGCCCATCTGAGTTAGCATTGCTAACGCCACTGTGGTGCTGCACTGTCATATCATATGCCTGCAACCCAAGGCTCCACCTTACTAACTTGGCATTTTGCTGGCTGGCTTGATGTAGCCATGTTAAGGGATTGTGGTCTGTAACTACAGTGAATTTCCTTCCATACAGATAAGGCTGAAGTTTCTGCAGTGCCCACACTATAGCTAGACATTCCTTTTCCCCAGCTGCATAGCATTCCTCCCTGGGTTGGAGTCTATGACTTAGATATAGCACTGGGTGCTCTTCACCCTCTGAACAGACCTGGCTGAGTACAGCCCCAACCCCCACCCCATGGTTTGAAGCATCCATCTGCACAACAAATTCTTTGCTGTAATCTGGACTGGCTAACACAGGGGGTCCTCCCAAATCTCCTTTAAGTTTCTGGAATTCCTGCTCACTTGCTGGGGTCCACACTACCTTATCTGACTTGTTTTTTCTTGTCAGGTCTGTGATGGGAGCAGCTATGGTACTAAAACTGGGGACAAAGTTTCTGTAGTATCCTGCTTAACCCTAAGAATGCCCTCACCTGCTTTTTGGTAACAGGGGCAGGCCATGCCTGAATGGCTTCCACTTTGGCAGGCTCTGGCCTGATCTTACCACTCCCCACTCTTTGTCCCAAGTAGGAGACCTCTGTCATACCCACCTGACACTTACTGGGCTTAATGGTCAACCCTGCCTTCTGTAGTGACATGCTGAAGGTGCTCTTGCTAGGAATGGCTGTAGATGGCAATATCATCCAGGTAAGCAAGGGCAAAATCTCCTGCTCCTGCTAGGAATACGATCTACCAACCTCTGGAAAGTCACTGGGGCATTTTTGTGCACTCATACAAGCCAAAAGGAATCACAAAGTCTGACCTCACTCTAGCACTGGGCGTCAAAGGGACCTGCCAGTAACCCTTGTTAAGATCAATAGTGGTAAAATACTTAGCCTCACCCAGCTGCTCTAGGGCTTCATCTGTCCTAGGCATGGAGTAAGCATCTCACTCTGTGTGATTATTTAATTTCCTGTAGTCCATGCAAGACCTGGTGCTGCCATCCTCCTTTGGTACCAGCACCACTGGGGAGGTCCAGGGACTGCTGGACCCCTGGATTTACATCTAGTTCAAACATTTCCTGTATCTCCTCCCTCAGAGTCTCTTTGATTCTCTCAGCCACCCTACAAGGGGTCTGCTTAATAGGCCTTTGGGGTCCTGCATCCACATGGTATATCCAGGTGGGTCCCTCCAGGTTTCCTAGTGAACATTTCCCCAAACCCCTGTAACACTGCTCGGATTTCTCGAACCTGCTTAAGGGATAGCTCCTGGGACATTGCTACACATTCCACTGAGGTGTCAGTCTGAGCCTCACTGAGATCATCTGTCACCACTTTTTTAGGGTCCCTCCCAAGTTGCCTGCAGCTTGTTGTGCCTGACAGGAGCCATTACCTGCTGCCTTACAGCATACTCTCTAGCTCAAGCATTCCTGTCATACCAGACCTTTTTCTGCTGTTGCGCTTCTGCCAGGTTCTCCTGGGCCAAGCCCATGAGTTCCCTGAGCATTGTCCTGAAGTTTAGGACATATGACACAGCACACTCCTTGTGGGATTTACACTCATCCTCCCACTCATTTTGAATCAAATCCTAGAGGTCCCTTCACCCTATGCGCATACAGCAACTCAAAGGATGAAAAACCTGTGGATTCCTGGGGCACTTCTTTGTAAGCAAACAATAGATGGGGCAAATATTTGTCCCACTCCCTCTTGAACTGATCTGCAAATGCTGTAGCATTGTCCTGATTGTAGAGTTTAAACTCTCAACAAGACCATTAGTCTGGGGATGGTAGGGGTTTGTCTTTAGGTGCGTCACCCCACAGTACTTCCACAGACAAGCCAGCAGGTCTGACGTGAAATTGGCACCTCTGTCAATCTATTTCTTTTGGGAAACTTACCCTGCTGAAAGTCTCTAACAAAGCATTTGATACCTTTTCTGCCTCAATGGAGGACAGAGCCACCACCTCTGGGTATCTGGTAGCATAATTTACTACCACTAGGATATACTTTCCCTATAGAACTTGGGGTACTCAGAGACCCCGCATTATCCATGGCTACCCTCTGAAACGGCTCCTCAATCACAGGCAAAGGCATCAAAGGAGCTTTCACCTTGTCTTTTGCCTTGCCTACCTTTTGGCACTGTTCACAGTTCCTGCAGTACCCTGTTACATTTTTAGAAGTCCCAGAACAATAAGAGTTCTTCATAATACATGTCTTTGTGCGTTTTATGCCCATATGACCTGCAAAGGAAATATCATGGGTTATGGCTAGAAGTGCCAGACGGTAGCTCTGGGCACTACCAACTGCTGTATTCTCTTACCCTCTAGCCCTCCACTCTCTATACAGTAACCCTTTGTCCCAGTATACAGATTCCCCCTTAACAATCAGGTGCCTCACTGGCTACCTCCCTCAGGCCTTGTAATGTAGGGTCTGAGAGCTGAGCATGTCTCAGCTCTCTCTTTGTAATCCTTCTCAGCTCCCCTTCCACAGGAAGTCTGGCATCCTCTGACAGCGGTGCCTCACTGTCAACCTGGGTACTACTACTCACCTCTGCCCTTGCAGTGACTCTGTCCAAGGGAACATCAGTACCACAAGCAGCTGTGGCTCACCTTCAGTCTCGCTACTACTGGGTAGCTCCCTCCCTGAAGTAACCAACTTACCAGTCCTGGCTGCAAGTGTGCGGTCTGTCTGGGTCTCCCCCAGGCTACCAGACCCACATGCTTGTCTGCAAGCCTGACTGCGTTTAACTGCATGCACACATGGTACTGCATTATCAGAATCATTCCCTATCAGGACATCTGCAAGGATATCCTCAAACAAACCCACTCGCTGGCTTCCTTTTCCACCCTCCCAACCAAAGTGAACCCTAGCCAAAGGTATTTAGAATGGGGTCCCTCCTAAAGCTCTGACTGGAGTTGACTGCCCAAACAAGTAGTGCTCCTCTTTAACCATTACAGGCTTCACAATGTTTAGGTCAGAGGCTGTGTTTATCTTAGCAATGGCCTCTTTCCCATTTACTAAGATAGGATATAACCTCTTGTGGTAGTTTGTTACCCCTGTTGTCTCGAGATAACTTACTGCTGGAATTTTGTCATTCCCACTTACTGGCTCTCCGACTTTTTGTTCCCCACCTTGCCTCCGTGGACATCTATATGCTACATGGCCCCACTGGTTGCACTTAAAATATATAACCCTTGGTCCTGGGCGTGTACATTGATTAGTTGCTTCCCCTGCTGCTGGCAGACTCTGTTGGGGCGGTCTGGGCTGCCCACAATGAGTTCCCTTAGACCATTGAGCTGCACTGAGTATCCCTTTCCTGTGCAGTGATGCCCTGCTTGCTAGGTATAGCTCTCCCTTTTTCCCCAATGCATCTGCAGTATCGCATTGTCTATCAGCTAACCTTATTCTCATGTCTTCAGGCAAAGTGTTAAGAGCTTGTTACCTCACCCACCTAAGAAAATAAGTGCTTAGTTCAGCAACATGTTCACACACACCTTCAACTGCCTTGTGTCTATGCTCACAAAACTTTTTCCTATAAGCTTCAGGTGTTAACTTAAAACATTCTAAATGACAATTCTTCACAGTGTTATAATTTAAGCAGTCAGTATCAGACAATTTATAAATAGCAGTTCCAGCATTACCATGGTGTAAGGGGGTCAGGAACCATACCCAAAGCCCTTTGTCAACATTATACTGTTTATATACCCTTTCAAACATATGAATAAAACTATCAAAATTATCCCTGTCTGTAAATTGTGGAAAACATTTACTGATCTTTGTTGCTTCTGGGGTTTGGTTACTCCCTTCGACATTACCTCCATGACCCTAATGAAGAGTCAGCATCTCCTTCTTATTTTTCCTCTGCCTCTCCTTCTCTCAGCCAGCAGACATTGCAGATGTTCTTCATGTTTCACTGTTGCAGTCATTACATTTGGGTTATCTGCTTGCAGTAGCCCTCAGTCAGCCTGATTAACAAAGTCTTGGGTCCTACGTCGGTTGCTGTCTCTTCTTCCGTGACGTCAGGTCGTCAGGGGTATAAAACATGCAGCCGACGTC
This sequence comes from Protopterus annectens, assembly GCF_019279795.1. Classification (NCBI taxonomy): domain Eukaryota; kingdom Metazoa; phylum Chordata; order Ceratodontiformes; family Protopteridae; genus Protopterus; species Protopterus annectens. Next base: position 74,723,270 of record NC_056737.1, on the reverse strand, counting down.
ATTACATCAGTCTTTCTTGCCGTGCAGTACCTGAAGCAGAAGCAGTTTGCAAGTGTCGGTCGGCCAATTGGTGAAATTTTCATTTTTGAGTTTCAGAACCAAAGTCGTCAACTAAAAGCTAAGTACCCAGTTGGGGAAACTTTTTCTTGCTCTAAACCGATGTCAGTAAAAGTAAATAATTACATTTCTTGTGGAAAGCAAATACCTCATAAAGATTTTCATTTGTACTGTATTCCTTGCCTAGGCCCTAACCATGATGTACCTCGCTGTCGGTTTTGTGCCTTATTTAAACCATGAATTATCCATCGTCGGTATATTTGCGCTTCTAAATTTTTTGGTGCTCTGTTCAATTATCGTGATATGTCTTCGGTAAGCCATTCAACTACCGACATTCCGAAAAAACCCAAAGGTAAAGACAGAGACAGGCTGCCCAGTTCGTCGGTACTCAGTGAGGTGCTTTCGCAGCCCCTGATACCCGCTACTTCAGATTCGCAGGCCTCTACTGAGACCCATTCGGAGTCCGGTATGCTGCGAGATGCTTCAACTGCGAAACCTGCGGCTGTCTCTACCTTGGATCGGTCCGGAGCCGCTGTGCAGGCACCGGCTTCTGAGAGTGTATTCAGGCCTACTGACTTGCATATTAAACTGGCGCCATCTTCTTCTTCAAGGCCTAAAACTCGAACCATGCCTAGAAAACTGACGCCCAGACCACATGGTCAGGCCTCTATGCCTAAAGAATAAATGATAAGAATGTCTGAAGACCTTATTACCTTAATCAGGGGAAGCCAACCTTCCCCCTCTAAGAGACCTAGGACTGAGTTTGCTTATGATACTTCTGATCAGGATTCTGAAATTTTTGTTTCCTCTGATTACCAGGATTTATCCTTATCTACCTATGAGGATTCTGATGCTGAGGACTCTATTCCCTCTGCTCCCCCCCCCCCCAGAGGATTTCTCTTTTGGTGAAACCTTGCATACTCTCGGGGAGCTTTTTCGTTGGGAAAGTCAGGATTTCTCTGATTCTAAAAAGAGGCTTAGGGATTTCATACTTCTGCCCCAGCACAGACCTTTAGCTATACCTCCTGTAGTGGACATTGTTGATGATGCCTTTTCGGAATCTAGCATGGACCCTGACTCTTTACCTCCTGCTTCCAGAAAACTTGATAGATATTACAGGGTTCTTGACTCTCACAAGTTCCTTTTCAAAAATCCTACTGCAGATCCTGAAACCATTTCACAGAGACCCAAGGGCATTAAAGATACTACTGCCAAAAATCCTACCCCCTCTGATAGAGACTCCGGGGCGCTGGATAGATGGGGTAAGAAGGTATACACTTCTGCAACTTTGGCCATTAGGGCCTTGAATTGCCAGTTTCATATGTTAAAGTATCAGCTGCATATTATTGGATTGCTTAAACAGAAAATGATGTTGACTCCCGATTGTGGTGAAAATAAGGATTTACAGGATTTTATGCATTCTGCTGAACAAGCTGGTAAACATACATTGCAATGTGGTTTTGATTCACTGGAGGCATCTTGCAGGGCTGTGGTAACTGGGTCTGTACTTAGAAGGCATGCATCCTTGCCAGATCATGTTAAAGCGAAATTACTGGATGCTCCCTTAAATCAGGGCCACCTGTTTGGCAACAAGGCAGAAGAAGTTCTTAAAAAGATGGAGGAAAAAGCTAAATCTATGCAAACTGATAAAGACTTTTTACAAGTACAACCTCCAATATTTAGTAGGCATTGGCCTTCTAAGAATTGTTCCTTTCCTGCCTCTTCCAGACCTTTTCAGTCGAAACCCAGATCCAGCAGAGCACCCAGGCTTCAGTCCCAGGGGACGCACAGGACTAAGCAGTGGGGGGCCTCCACTTCCAAATTTGGGAGTAATAAAACTCCCCCCTATGGTAAACTGTCTCATTGACTTCCTTTTAAAGCTTCCAAGCACTTCTCAACTGACTGCCCCTTTGGGGGGGAAAGATTGCACTTCATGCAAAGAACTGGGGACTCATTACCCAGGACAAATGGGTTTTAAATATAGTGCCCCAAGGATACAGATTTCACTTCCACACATCACCAACTCCAAGCGGTTGGCAGGATCTACCTCCAAAGCAGTGGGCAGAGGCCCAAAAGCAAGTACTCTCTCTCTGAGGCATAGGGGCTATTCAATTGGTACCAGAAGAGAAAAAGAGACAAGGTGTCTACTCGAGATTTTTCCTGGTACCCAGAAAAGACAATTCATAGGTTTATAGGTAGATACTAGGCTATCTGCCCTAGAGCTTTTATAAGCCTAGCCAGAGTATATTTGGCTTCCGCCTCCCTATTAGATTAGCCTACTGTGCCTCTTTTGATGTCCTATCCTGGACCTGCCTACTGTAAACACTTTTTTGGTGATTCCAAAATTCAAGATTTTATTTATTATTTATTTATTTTACATTTGTTAACCGGGCTAGTCTAGCTGGATATATTTCCATTTTCAGTAGAGGCCCGAGGAGAAAAGCTCCAGTATAAGCGCAACAGAATATACAAAACAATATATACACAATATAAAGGATAAAAGATATGACTGTTAAACAGTGTCAGACAATATTTGACAAAATCGATAAATGATATAATACATAGGTTAAAACAGTACAATAGGTAGTTTAGGGAATACTATTCTTCACCAGTTGCTTCCTATGCTACGCAAAGATGCCTGGTTGGCAACACTAAATTTAAAGGAAGCATACCTGCACATCCCAATCAGGGAATCTTGCAGAAGATACCCAAGCTTCAAAGCAGGCTACACGCACTATCAGTTCTCTGCACTGCCGTTTGGCTTATCTACTGCGCCCAGTGTATTCACAAAGTGCCTGGCTCCAGTCATTGCATTTTGCAGGCAAAGAAATATTCAAATATACCAATACCTGGACGATTGTCTAATTCAGGCAGAAAACCAGGACATACTTTTGAATCATCTGGCTTTTGTACAGAGGATGCTAACTTGTTTGGGGTACACCAGAAATGAAAAGCAATCACACCTGGTACCCTGTCAACAAATTATATTCCTGGGAGCAAGCTTGAATACAACTTCCCAGATGGCTTTCCTCACGCCACAGGAACAAATTCACTTGACAACCTACTTCAAACAAGTGGTCACAAAAACCCTGCTATCTGCAAGGCAAATACTACAAGCTTTGGGGTTCATGGCCTACTGCATTCTTCTAATTCCATATGCAAGACTGCATATGAGGAAACTACAATGTTATCTAAAAAGCCTATGGTGTCAACATTCTCAGGATCTAGAAGCAATGATTCCTATCATTCCTTGTCTACGCCTAGAGTTCCTTTGGTGGGCAGAGGCCTGCCACCAAAACAAGGGACTACCATTCACACTACCCCCTGCCACCCAAACCCTAACAACAGTGCACTCAGGGCAAATGGAACCCAATTCAAATGCACCTTCACATCAATCATAAAGAAATATTAGCTGTACAGAATGCTCTGACAGCCTTCAAGGACCACGTTCTTCCAGGACAATTAATTGTAAAGACGGACAACACCACTGTTATGTGGTACATAAAAAAAGCAGGGGGGTACACATTCTTACCCCCCTCTGCAGACTAGCCATGGCATTGTGGAACACAGCCTTGAGCTACCAAGTATATCTACAAGCTCAATTCCTGCCAGGAAAACTAAATGCACTGGCAGATGGGCTAAGCAGAACCCTCAAGAATCCACGAGTGGAATCTGGAACCAAGGATTTTCAACATGTTGACAAGCAAATGGGGGAGCCCAGATATAGACCTGTTTGCCTCCCCCCAGAACTATCAATTGGAAAAATTTTGTGCAAGGACTGCCCACAGACAAGCTTGGAAAGTGGATGCTCTGTTCTTCAGCTGGTTTATGCCTTTCCTCCTCTGCCTCTGCTCTCCAAAGTACTACTAAAGATCAAACAAGACAAGCCAAGGATGATTTTGATTGCACCAGCCTGGCCACACCAACACTGGTTCCCCCTCCTGCACAGTGTGTCACTGATGGCCCCATGGCACCTCCCTCAGACTCCTACCCTGCTGTCTCAGCAGGAGAACCAGATTCTGCACCCTCAGCTTCAAACACTGAATCTAGCAGCCTGGCTAATTACCTAAGCTCTCCTTTACCAGCCCTCAGTAAACCAGTGATGGATGTCATTTTAGAGGCAAGGAGGCCTAGTACTAGAAAATCTTATGCTGAAAAATGGAAAAGATTCTGTGCCTGGAATCAATCTCAAGGGATGAGCACAGCAGTGCCCAATTTACCTCAGATTTTACAATACTTAACTGAGATGCTTCACAAGGGCCTGTCTTTTTCCTCAATAAAAATTCACGCCTCAGCCATTTCAGCTCATTATAACACAGAACCTCCCTTCTTCTCTCTTCCACTGCTCAAGCAGTTCCTCAGAGGGGCCAAAAATTTAAGAGCACCCTGGAGAGCTCCAACCTGGGACCTTAACTTTGTATTGGAGAAACTCACCCTTCCTCCTTTCGAGACAGCTGCTACTGCAGATTTAAAATTCCTTTCTTGGAAAACAGCTTCCCTTTTAGCCATCACTTCAGCAAGAAGGGTATCTGAATTACAGGCCCTTAAGCCAGTGGAGCCTTTCATCATCTTTCATGCGGACAGGGTGTCCCTCAGGACCAGTCCCTCTTTCATGCCAAAGGTGGTATCCAGTGTAGCCTTTAATCAGTCCATTCATTTGCCCACCTTCTTTCCTAATCCACAGAACAAAGGGGAATGGATACTGTACTATTCAGATGTGCACAGACAACATAGATTCTACTTGGACAGGTCTAAACTTCAAAGAAAATCCGAACTGCTGGTGGCATTTGCTGCAGGGACAGAGGGTAAGGCTATCTCAAAGCGAACCATCTCCAAATGGATAGGCCATTGCATTCATTTCTGCTATAAGCACCATGGAAAACCTATCCCACAGGGGATCAGATCCCACTGAACCAGGGCTGCATCTACCTCTACAGCCTTTCTCAGAGGCATACCTACCAGAGACATCCTAGAAGCTGCTACCTGGAGTTCGGTGCATACCTTCACCAAGCATTACCATTTGCCAATTTTCTTTAAATCCAGAGCTGGCTTTGCCACTGCAGTTTTGCAGAGCCTTATAGGTGGTCCTATTGCTATCTAAATTCCTCCTCCCATCCTTAGCTTTGGGAATCTACCCAAATGTAATGACTGCAGCAGTGAAACATGAAGAACAGAGTACAGTTGTGCACACTTACCATTAATGTACATGTTCGAGTGTATTTACTATTGCAGTCCTGGTTTCCCTCCCTCCAGCCCCCTGACTTCATTTGGCTATACCTCTTCTCTCCTTTTCATGCTTAAAAGCTTTTTTGTGTATTTGCTTTTTTGTTTGAGGTATAACCTTGTATATTTATAGATTTAATTGCTTCCCATTATGGGGGCACCTGACATCTGGGGCAAGAAAAACTGATGTAATGACTTCGGCTGCATGTTTTATACCCCTGATGTCCTGATGTCATGGAAGAAGAGACAGCAACTGACGTAGGACCCAAGATGTTAATCAGGCCGACTGAGGGCTACTGCAAGCAGATAACCCAAATATAATGACTGCAACAGTGAATACACTCGAACATCTACATTTATGGTAAGTGTACACAACTTACATTTCTCATTTTCCTCAGCCTCCAGACATTGCAGTTTCTCATTTTCCTCAGCCTCCAGACATCTCAGTCTCTCTGCTGCTTCTGTTTCCAAATGTTTGGCCTCCAGTTCATCTCTTTAACTTCAGATGTATTTTTAAGTTCTGTGTGGAAATGTGAACTGTCCATTTTCTGAGAGTTGTACATCTCCAAGGCCAGCCTGGTTGTCCTTCTGATTGCTGGTCTGTGCTGCTGTTGTGTCCAAGGCTGCAATCATTTCTGCCTTAGGTTGGCATGCACCACTCCTTTAGCCTGGCACATCTCTGCCAACTGGCTCCTTGTCAGCTTGCCATACTCCTCTGCTGACATGCTTGCCTGCTCTCCCTGACTAACTGAGCTAACAAAAAAATAAAACAGTTGTGATATGAAACTCTGAATATTCACTGTGTGGCTGATTGTGACGCCCCTGCCCTGGCCCAGCAATCAAGGAGCCTCAATCCTCACCACTAACATCAGAGAGGGTGTCTCATATATGAGGAAAGGATAACAAATACATACAGTAAAGTGCAATTTCCCTTAAGAGCACACAGAGATCACAGTCAGTCCTGGGTTGGTCACTCCTTTTCTCCCCAGGTCCCCAATAAGACTCCCCAATGTCACAGCTATAGGTTCCAGATTTCAGCCTAGCTGGGCAAGCTAAAATCTCCAGCACTCTCTCTGTCCAACCATTACTTCGTGTCCCTGCCCAAGTAGCTGACACACACATTTTGAGATAAGTTTATACAGCCACACAGACACTCCTGGGGAAGGCTGGCACAGGTTCTCCAGCTGTGCTCCTTTTACCCAGACTATTCAGTAGTAATTACTGCCACCACCCAGCTAATATTATCAGCTACCCAAAGGCCCTTAAAACGGTGTCCAATTATTACTGTGCAATATTAATATCCAATTGGTAGATGTGACTAAACAGTCAAGGCTTATTAGAGTGGCTTTGTTGAATAAACTCTATAAATATGCAGTGTACTCTAGAGCTTAACTTATCTCTACACAAACCAGCCACAGTTAAAAGGTTTTAAAATATTTACTAATAATTAAAACCACAACACAATACCTTCTACTACACAGTCAGTGCTAGTCAAGAGAGTTCAGAGATCACACAGAAATACTTAAAATAAATCAGTAGTACAGTTCTGACATCACAGAAAAAACACTTAGTCTAATCTTTATAATTCCCGGCTACTTCTAGAAGAAAACACAGTTCTAACATGCTACTTGCATAAAGAGAGCATAAGGCAGGGCTGTGAGTTGGATGTTCAGACAAAATGCTTAATAATTTCTGGTTCTCACTGTTTAAATTGAAACTGCAGTTCTGCTAAAACATTACATCATGTCACACTTTCCTGGTTTTCCCAGGCAGACAGAAACTGCATTTACATTCTTTTACACTTAGAGCAATAAAGGACATTCCACATGTAAATTCTGGTCATTAACTTTATCCTTAAAACAATATGCAGGAAGCCTTCATCTAGCTGGACTGGAGCCGACTTGTAAACATGAAAGGCAGTGATGAAATAATTTTAATTTCAAAGGGTCAACAAGAAATGCTTGACTTAGCTTTCTTTACAGCAGATGGCAATGTTGCCACATTATTTTTAATTCAACATTTCACATTTACAAATGATAGAATTATCTGCACAATTTTATCTGGCTAGGCGGGCAGCCTTCAGTCATCTCTACCAGTCTTCACACTGATTGAGAGTACAGACACTTTCCTTAGTGACCACTGTTTACAGGCTACAAGAATTCAATATCCACACCGCTACAAGCCAGTTAATATGTGATGTGCTATCCCACCAGTGACAACCAATTAATATATGATGCAGTGGCCCAGTAATCAAGGATCCTCAGTTCTCACCACCAGCAACAGTGAGGAATGTACACACTGGGAGGATGACAAGTACACACACAGTAAAGTGCAATAACCCCTTAAGAGCACACAGAGATCACAGTCATTCTGGGAATTTTTCTCCCTCTGTCTCCAGATCCCCTATAAGACTCCCCACTGGCACAGCTGTAAGGTTGATCTCAGCTAAGTCGTCAAGCCAAAACCTCTGCACCCTCTCTGTCAAACCAGTGCTTTGTGGCCGTGCCCAAGTAGCTGACACACACACACTGTGAGATTTGATTGATATACAAATGCACACATACACATACCTGGGAAAGGTAGGCACAGGTTTATTAGCTCTACCCCGACTATGAGGTAGTTCTGACTGCCACCAGCCAACTCTATATCAGCTGCTTAAAGCCCTTAACAAAGGGTGTCCAATCCTACTGTGTAATCCTACTACTATCCAAATGGTAGTGTGACCAAAAGCAAGGCTGTTTAGGAGTGGGCTATACAGTGTCACCAAACAGATATGCAAGTACTCTGAGCGTAAATATTTCCAAGTAGACCAGCCACAATTAAAAGGTTTAAATATTTTTAGTAATAAATAATAAAATAACAAGACAATACTAAATCTGTATTTACAGTGACTTCAAAAAGCAAAATCACAGGAAATATTTAAAACAACATTGCCGGACAATCTCAAATAAATAACAAAAACATCCAAGCTATACTTTACTAAATTCCTATCTGAATCTAAAAGATATACTATGCCCTAAAAACTTACTTAAAGCAAGGCAAGTGCAGAAGGTAGTGATGTGTGGATGTTTCCAGATCAAAGACAAAATGCACAGTGTCTCTCTGAGAGAGTTCTTAATTTAATGTCAAATATTACCGCTGGGTTAGCTTGGATGACATCACTTTTTGTCACCTGACTTCAGTTCCCAAGCTAAATCCCCTTTGTCAGAACCTAACAGAATTTAACATCTCTGTGTGAAAAGTATCCATCTCTCAGATGTTTGAAAACCCTGGAAGTCATAAAACAATAAAACACTTCTGCATCTCAAACCTAGTAATTACTTCTCTTCCAAGACAATAGAAAAACTTCCATCTCTAGACATTGTCTGCTACTGAACTGAAACTGAGGGATAACGTTTATAGCACAATCGTAAAACAATTTAATTTCAACTTATTTTCATGAAGTTTTGCAAGTTAACGCTCTTTGTACTAGTTTCTACTGTTAAAACATACACATTTACACAATTGCAATAGTTTATATACATTGCTGTTGTAAGCTCGCAGGGCATGCTGTGGTTACATTTTAGCTCAGTACTTTACACCTTTACACACACTTCTGTACGAATCATATCAATATTCACAATTGACATAGATTTATTTACAAAATTCCAGATAGCTGGGTTGGCAGTATTTCCTTTTGTGACATGTGACTTAAGTTATTGGCTCAGGGATCTGTGGCTTTTGAATCTGACATTCAGCTACTTTCTAAAAAGAAGCATAAAAATATGTTCTTAGAGATTTATGCTGTCTTGGTTAGTAGTAATATTACTGAAATGACTTTTCAAACGTAATGTGTAGAGCTAGTATTAGGATTAGTGTAAGGTTAGGTAAGTCATAGATGTTGTGTAGTGCATGTGCATTGATGCAGGTGTTTGTGTCTGTGCATCTGAGCTGTCCTGGTTAGTGTTAGTTAGTGAAAGGGCTTTTCAAACATAATATGCAGGGCTAGTGTTAGGGTTAGAGTAAGGTTAAGTAAGGGCACAGATGTTGTATAGTGCATGCGTGTTGATATATATGTGTGAGTGTGTATCTGAGCTGTCCTGATTACTGGTAGTATTACTGAAAAGGCTTTTCAAATATAATATACAGGGCTAGTGTTAGCATTAGCAGGTATTACTATTGTGGTGCAACAGAAAGGATGGAATTTCCTTTGTTTTTATAGAGCTGTATGCCTAGATTAATGCCCTTGCTTTAAGCTATAGATAAGGATATTTTTTAAGTAAATAGGCTTGAAAATTAAGACAAAATGATGAAATGCATGGGAAATGGTACCACCAGCAAACCAAACACATAAACACACAAAAACATACTCAGAGGCTCTAAATAAAAATCTGCCTAAGCAGCAGAGACCTCCAAAGCAAACACCCAAGCAACCGCTACCCCAAAACAAAACACGTGCAACACATAGCTCACAAAGCCAGTGTGCGAACAGTCACAGCCCTTAAGGCTAAACAACACACCTGATACACTTGTAATAGGTGACTCTATCATCAAGCACACTGACATCCCGCTCACCAGGCTGAACAAGGAGAAGGTCACGGTGAGCTGTCGGGCGGTAGGATCCGCCACATAACACAAGCACTCAGGTCACTCCAAGGCAAGTACAAATATGACTCAGTCATTGTCCATGCTGGTGTGAATGACCTGAGACGTACCTCCCTGGACTACATGAAAAGAGACATAGAGGAGCTCTCTGAGCATGTAGCCCAGGCCGGTATGACCCTGACCTTTAGTAGCATCTTACCCTCATCAAGAATGATGCCACAATATAAAGATAAGATGATGAATTTCAACAATTGGCTTAAGTACTGGTGTCATTCAAAGGGGATCCAATGCCTGTCAGCCTGGGATGACATGCTTGACAAGCCACGATGCTTCACTAGGGACGGCTTGCACCTGTCACCCCTGGGCTTTCAGATATTGACAAAGGCTCTTGCTACCCCGATAGTGCCTTTTTTAGGCAAGGCTCAAAAGACAAACCCACCTCCATAGGTATCACAAGGGATAAAAAACTAAGAGTAATGCTACTCAATGCCAGAAGTCTAAACCACAAGATGCACGCACTCGAAACTCTCCTTAGCATGGAGAACATTGATATCTGTACAGTAACAGAAACCTGGTTCAAGGCTCCCGAGAGCACCCCAGCACTACCAGGTTATACCTCATACCATGCTTTTCGGCCCCAAAACTTGGACCGAACCACAAAAGGAGGGGGAGTATCAATATTCGTCAAAGATACCCACACCTCCAGGTTGGTGGCACAGCACGAAGCATCAGAGACTATCCATGTGCAACTAACAGTGGGTAAAACTGCCTTACAGTTTATAGCCTGCTACAGACCACCCTCCCAAACCCAGGAACCCCACTCGGCCTTCCTGAGAACACTGGAAAATATGAAGGTCTCTCCAAACACCATTATATTGGGCGACTTCAACTACCCAAACATAGACTGGGAGCATTACTCTAGCTCCAACACCCTAGCCCAAAGGTTCCTAAAATTTATAAACTCAAATGCTATGGAACAACTTGTTGCCACTCCCACAAGAGGGGAAAACATACTGGACTTGATCATCACCAACATGGGGACTCTATGCTCCAGACCAGAAGTGTATCCCTCACTGGTAAGATCAGACCACAAACTAATCTCACTGGATATTCACATCCCGACCCCACCCCCTGCCCAGAAAACCACAGTGAAAAACTTCTCTAAAGCAAATTTCACACTCCCCAAAACCGAGGTGGAATCCTTCAAAGCCCCCGGGCCTGTGGAAAATACGGCCCAGACCGCAGAATCCTTTATAAACGCATTCTATGAACACCTTCAGGAATGCATGGATCATGCAATCCCAAATAAAACCAAGACCCAATCCTCCAAAGGCAGACGTCCTGTCTGGTGGACCCCAGTCATAAACAAACTATACAATAGAAGGAAGAAGCTACTACATGATAGAGCAAAATCCCAAAAAGGGAAGGCATCTCTGATCAGTATTAGCAAAAAACTACAGGCACTCATAAAATCGTCTAAGGCCAGCTTCGAGAGAAAAATTGCACAGGACACTAAGGATAATCACAAGGCTTTCTTTAGTTATGTTAGGAACCTGGGTGGGAATTCCCAGATATGCTCAGAATTAGTCCAAAATGACAAAAAATACAACGAACCCACAGACATTGACAACATCCTAGCTGACAGGTTCAGCGCAAACTCCCCCCCCCCGCCCACCAAAAGGGCAAATATCTATCCCAGCAGAGTGCTTGCCCCCCTGACATCTCAGATGCTCAGGTAAGAGCCGCCCTCTCCAAAGCAAAAAAACACAGCATCAATGGGACCAGACGGTGTCCCGGGCTACGTCCTACATGAGCTCCAAGAAGAGCTAAACCCAAACATAAAACTACTGTTCAGTCTCAGCCTTACTACAGGATATGTACCCAAAGAGTGGCATACAGCAACAGTGGTCCCTCTCCACAAAGGTGGTGCCTCAATGGATCCTGGAAACTATCGCCCCATAAGCCTGACTAGCTTGGTCTGCAAAGCTATGGAAAGGATCATCATGGACCTCATAAATAAAGCTATTGGGGACCTACAGACACTGGATCCTACCCAGTTCGGCTTTGTTAAGGGCAGATCCTGCCTCTTAAACCTGGTCGATTTCTTTGAAACAGTCACCAAGGCCATTGACGAGGGGAACGTGGTCCACACAGCCTACCTAGACCTCGCAAAAACCTTCAATACAATACCCCACTCGGGCATTATAGATAAGCTCACCAGCTTAAATATAAACCCCTATGTCACTGGATGGGTTGCAAACTGGCTCAAGGACAGAACCCACATGGTTAGAATTGCTGGTGCCATGTCAGACTCCAAACCAGTTACAAGTGGCATCCCACAAGGCTCAGTCCTGGGACCTCTCTTGTTTGGTATATATTTCTCGGAGGTACAGGCCAACACGGAAGGACTGTGGCTGACCAAGTTCGCAGATGACTGCAAACTGGATGCCATAATCCACTCTCCAGCTGACACAAGCATCCTCCAAAAGGGCCTCATAGAAACAGACAACTGGTGCCAGAGCCATGGCCTCAAGCTAAACGCCAAAAAGTGTATAGTCATCCCCTTTGGCAAAAACAAAGTGCCCACAAATTACCACATAGGTGGTAATCAATTAAGTACGGAAGAAGTAATTAGGGACCTGGGGACCCAAGTTGATAGCAATCTCTTATTTGACAACCACGTGCCAAAGTGGTTAGAAAAACATTTTATATAGCCCACCTAATCATGAAGGGATTCACATCTAGATCAGGGGAGGTCATCGTGCCTCTTTACTCATCCCTCATCAGACCCATAATTGAGTACAATGCCCCTTTTGGGATGTACCTTAACAGACACCTGTAGCAACTGGAAAGACCCCAAAGGTACCTAACCAAGAGGATCAAAGGGCTCAAACAGATGCCATATGCTGCCCGGTTAAAGAAACTCCAGCTCTACTCAGTGACACACCACCTGCTCAGAGGCGATCTGTGCCTGATGTATAAAGCCATGTCCAACCCGGAATTAATGGACATGCTGCACCTCAGAAAATCCAAATCCCATCGAGCTACGTGCTCGAGAGACTTGAACCTCAGCACTGAAATAAATAGGACATGCTGGAGGGACAATTTCATAACCCAGAGGCTCCCTTCACTCTGGAATAAAATCCCAGTCCAGGTTAGTCCCTCATTGACTCTCTTCAAGAGGAATCTTGATGAGTGGATGGGGGAATCGTAGGTTTTCCCCGGGTATCACTTCTGTGTCACTGTTAGACAGAGGCACAGTATACTAACCTCGAAAAAGGGCATAGCAAAATTAATTTTAAAATGGGTGGCGAAAGCCAAACACACTCTGGCTAGGCTTATAAATGCCCTAGGGCAGATAGCCTAGTATGAACCTATGAACTTTCTTTTATATGCCACGGCATTAACTGTTTTTTTTTTTCATTAATAACTGTTTAGAGTGAGAGACAAGTTTATAGAGTGAAAAATGAATCATGAGAGGTCTGAACACTGAAAGTGGAGTAAAATGTACAAGATGCAGCATAATTAACATTTGAAGGTACATTGGAAAGAGTAGTTCAGTGAAAAATAAATGAAGTTTAAAACTATTGGAAATTAATAAGTTTTATACAAGTAGTTGTCTCCCCCAGCAACTTTAGTACTGTAGTGCATTTAATGTAACAATTCAGTTTAGATTCTTTATTTAAAGGTAGCCAGTGCACTTTTTCTTAGGGCTAAAAGCTAATGTTTACTGAAGACATAAAAGCTGGTTTTCACATCTAGGTGGGGAATAGAAATGATTAAAGAACAAACAGCGTAATGGGGAACACAGGCTATAACATGTGCTTTAGCATGGATAGCCTTAATTTTAGAATAGCTAATGCCTGTAGGTATAGCTGTCAGTTTAAGGAAACTGCTGCTATCTGGAGGGGCAACCTTTTTTTTCCAAATTATACATAGTTTTGTATGTTTGTTTTTAGTTATTATATGATGGAGTTTCTGAAAATCTGTTTTGGGTTTTGATTGAGTTTTCATTGGAACAAAACATCTTAAAATGTGAAGAAGCTACTACATAAGAGATCAGCCTGCCAGATATTATTCTGTTATGTATAAGCTAAAATTTAGAAATATACATTTAAAAGAAGTTTCCTATATAGTAGATGGAAGAAATGGTGTTTTGTCATAATGGCTAGACTGTCAATATTATCATGGAATTTAAATGGCTTTACAGGTATATGCAAAAAGTAGAGAGAACTGAGTTATATTAAGAAGTGTAGGTTGCAAATAGCAATGGTACAGGAGAAATATTCAGATGGAAATAAGTTTGGGAATTTCAGAAGAAATTTCAGGGTGGGCATTAAGCAGAATATCACGGTCAAAGGAAAGAGTGCCAAATGTCAGAGGGACTCCAATAGTGGTAAAAGAGCAGAAAAAAATAATAGTGGTAGGTTTGTGGTAATAATGGATTAGTGGCAGGGGAGGAAGATTCTATTGGCATGTATTTATATTCCACCTAAAACCACTGTTATGGAGTTTAAGAGCCTTTTATGCGAAATAAGCTTTCAGCAGGGAATATTATTTATGGGTGATGACTAAAACCTCATTTGCTGTATTGAGTATGTATCAGGGGAACCTAGAAGAGAAAAACATCAAAAGAAGGTAGATTTCTGAAGAAATATATGAGAATATTTGGTTTGGAAGATATGAATGCAGTAGCAGAAAGTGTGACAGAATTCACATATTTCCAAAGGCTCCATAACTGTGGCAGACTGTACGGAAATTATATTTCCTAGGAACATTTATGTTTAATTGAGAATTTTGGCACATCATCCAATAACTTTCAGATTATGTACCAATAAAAACTAAAATAAAGATGCAGAGCAGTGAAGTAAAAATGAGACACTGACACTTTCTTACTTATCCATTAAAAAGACTGAAATTAAAAGGATGGATAGTGGAAATTATTTGAAAGTTATTAGGAATGGTAAAAATTTATTCAGAAAGGATAGCTAATGAGTGAGATAAAATGAAAATAGAATATAAAAGCATGGAAGAAATAAACAGGTAAGAAGTGATGGGAACTATTTAGAGGTTTAGCAAAGATATTGCAGAATATGGATAATGTCACATAGTAAGACGAGCAATTGCAGAGTACTAAGTGGAAAATAAGGGAGTATTTTGATAATATGCATGAGTTTACCTATTAAGCAAGTTTTTTTTCTGATAGCTTTAGAACATAAAAACTGCTAACACAGTGAGTTAGGCAGCATGGCAGTTGGTGGAGAGAATTAAAGAGCTGCTAATAAGATGTTTCTTTTATTCATGGTCCGGGGGTGGATTCTCTCAACCTTCATTGCTAAACTGTGTACTTCCGAGCAAGTCACTTAATCATACAGCACTCATTTGGCCAAATCTGGAAAGGCTCATGTAGATCAGTGCTCTAAGCATAAAGTAGAAAGGGCTGTAGTCAAGCTTAAGGAGCCATTGACCACAATACTCAGAGATCCTATAGAAGTACTAGAGATAGTTCGGAAATTTTATGAAGATTTGTGTAAAGCAGAAGAATGTGAAAACCAGGAAGAGGCACAAATGGAAATATTTACGAAAAATGTAGCTATACCAAGGTTAGAGTAAGATGATGCTCAGCAAGTAATAACTGATATAGAAAGAGATGAGACAAAGATGATGTATAATCAGTCAACAGGAATGGATGGTATTCATGTGGAAGTCTGGAAGTTAGGAGGGAAGAAAGTTCTAAAGATCTGGGAGGATTTGTTTAATATTTTTTTTTAAAGGGGGCAAGTACCGGTATCTTGGAAGAAAGCTGTGGTGACTGTATTACGCAAATAAGATAAATAATCCTTCACACCATGATTCACATAGTCCCATTTAAATGTTAAACCATAAGTATGAAGTTTTTTTATGTCTATACTAGCTAAGACAATAAGATGTCAAAATCAATTGATCTGGATCAATGTGGTTTTATGGAGGGAAGGCAAATGTTTGACAATATTAATGGAAAATGATCCAGAGAAAAGTGGAATGGGAGAAAATGCAGCTATTGTTTGAGGGCTTTGATACAGAGAAGCATTTAATAGAGTCAGTTGAAATTTTATGAGTAGAGCAGTGGTAACATTTGCATTCGTCTGATATATTGTTTAATCAGAAAGACATATTACGGGTCTGAGGCAAGAATTTTGGTTGGAATTTTCCTCTCTGACAAGCTATGTTTAAACAGATGAACCAGAAAAAGATGTCCGCTTCCCCCTTTATTTGCTTTATATGTACAGCTATTAACCCAGGAAATAACGGATTCACAATTTTAAGTATATAACTTGTATTGTAGTCAAGAAAAGTAAGCGTTGTTTGCAGATGATATTGTTTTGTACTGGATAAATCCACAAAGTAAATGTTAGTGTTGAAAATTTTGAGACTGTTTCAAATCTTTTCAGGATATAAAATAAATGAAGATAAAAAAAGGCCACAGTAGTAAATTTTGTACCCATATATGAATTGGTTCTGTGGTACTCATACTTATGGGGACATGGTATTATGAAGCATTTAAAAGGTTATTGTTATGGCAGCTAAGGATATGTGAGAAGAGACTAAACAAGCAATGTTGTTGTTGTGTCTTTCGGCTTTTCCCGGTTAGGGGTCACCACAGCGGAACTCCGGTCCGCTAATGATTGGTAGTTGATTTTTACGTGCCAAGTTACCAGCCCTGATGCACAAGAAGGTACGCTCATTCACGCATGTCTCCATGCAGAAGACGCTCTAGCTGAGAATCGAACCGGACATCATCTTACTGCGAGGCGAACAAGCAATAATGTAAAAAATTGAGAAGTTAAAAGGTCTTGATTATGGGTAGTAAGATGCAAATTGTGAAAAAGTTTTTTCCCTTTAGTCTTGTATGTAGGTCAGGAGTACTTTTATCAACCAGTAGAGAAGTTATGGATGAAAAGAGCTTAATGAGTTTATTTTGGAGGGAAAAGTGGCAACATTTAATTTAGATATGTTGATACTTCAAAAAGAACAAGGGGGTTGAGGATTACCTGATTTGAAAGGATACTTTAAGACAACACAGTTAAGACTCATATACACATAACACAAGCAGAATGTTATAAATCAAAGTGGAAATCAAGGATGATAAAATGGGGGAACAAGGAGATTTAGAAATAGAGAGAGAGAGAGTAGGATTTTTGATATAGGTCCTTAAGGTGAATAGGAACAACCATGCAGAACATTGTATTCATAAAATAGCAGCAAGTATTCCAAGAAATAAGCCATGATGTGAATGGATAAAGGAGATTTTACCGAATGGGATGATTTGCAAGCACAGGTATATAAAATAGGTAAAATTAGGGCTGAAATTTGCTGGAGGAAATCAGCAAAGGTTATAGGTAGCCAAGCATTTACAAGCTTTCTTGCTAACTGGGACATAGGTGCCAGACCAGGCAGTGTATTTAGGAGTCCCCATCTACTGATCCAAGTTTCACTTGAATAAGCACAGAGATAAACTCTGCTTAATATGGCTAGAATGCTTGTTTCAGGTAAGGGGACGGTGAGACACATACTTATCTCTCCATGATATCCTGGTTGTAAGTAAGGTTTGGTACCTGGAGTATGTAATTTGTTTTACAGCAGTGCAACAGGTCCATTGGAGCTGGATTGGAGGATGCTTTGTAGACTAGGCATAGGTTGCTTTTCAATAGCCTGTAGGAGACATGATGCAAGGACAAGGTTTTGAGGCAGTCTGCAAAGGACTTGTTTTCCACATCATATATTATTTTTTGAGGAAGGTCTGAGGATACTCCAGTTGTTGCATATGTTTAGTCAGGTACATTCCAAAGATGGCATTGCACTCATTGATTGGTCTTATGAGAGCATAGTGCAATGGAACAATGACATGTTTGGATCTGGATGCCATACCCCTGCTTGTAAGTTGTGCAACATGGAAGAATTTCCTCACTACAGTAGACACACGATGTTCAAATTCCAAACCACTTCTCTACATACATTCCCAAATCCCTGACTTAGAGTCTACTGTTAGGGGGGTATTGTCAATGTAGAAGTTTGCTGGGTGGTAGTGTTTCCAAAAGATAGTATCATGCACTTTTTGGCACTAAGTTTTAGACCATGACTCTAGTACCAGTTATTCGTCTGTACCAGGTCTTCCTGGAGGATATTTGTGTCTTGGGGGGATTAAGTATCTGCAATTTTAGGAAATTCTGTATCACTTGCATTAGTCATGTAACTAATACATTATTTTTGAACTTATTGTGCTGTTGTCAAATTCAATGACAAACTATTAAGCAATTCTGTATTCCTTGCCTTAGCATCAGTAATATCTCTTAGAGGCACTCTTGTCTTTGTGCATTTTCTAGTTAGTTATATTGTTAGTTGCACTGCATGGACTGTGGAATAGAGATAATTTTCAGTACATTCTTTTACTGTGTTAGTATCGTAAAAGTCAGGTTTGCCAAATTAGTGTTTTGTTGTAATTTAACAAGTCTGGAGATGACTAGAGTGTCAGGAAATTATAGAAAACACATGCCACAGGACAGGTGTTCCTGAGAAAGAAATAGTTACACAAACCTAGGTTACAGTAATATTGTGTTGTAGATAGAGTAAGGGGTAAATCAGTTGTTACTAGTAATAAAGCAAACCAAAATAATCAAGCAGGTTCTGTTACCTCCACCCAGAAAAAAATAATGAAACTATTTAAATAAATAAATAAACAGATTTTCGTACTGCAGGCAGAGGGGAAGAGATTCATGCTGGAAGTTCCTTCCTTTCCATTATGAGCCATCAATTCACTTGATTCTGCAAGGGTCTGCAGTAGTGTTGGGGGAGGGAACTGTTGGTTCCTCCTGAACTAAAAAAGAAAACCCTGAACAAAGGCATGCATTTTAGCTACTTTTCTGGCTGGAGCTGGATAACCTGTAAGTATAATGTAAAACAAGCTCTGAGCCAAACATAAATGAGGGTGATTAGAGACAGAAAGGAAGCAGTCCTTTTACAGAAGGTATAGAAGATGACAGTGACTCAGACAAATCCCATTATATGTCAGTGGCATGGGAACTCAGTTACTTCCTTACATCTGGCATGAGTCATACAAATCATTATGGGAAAAAGAAAGGGTTGAAGAAGAACAAGATCATGTTGACGCATCAAGCCCCATTGGTATCCATGTTGTGGAAAACAGGCTAAAATTACAAATAAAGAACTTATACTGATGTTGAAGTGTTAAAATAGGTCAGGAAACAAAAAGAGTGAAAAGAAAACAGATTTTTTTAGTTCTAGGGTGGTTTTCTTTTAAAGTAAAATTACACTACAGTTAGCCCAAAGTGAATTCAAACAAGACAGTTAAACTAGCTGAAAATACACACACTTTCAAAATGACTTCAGTGCAGGGAAACAAGCAGCATGGTCAGTGAAAAGCAGGGCCCTTTATAGTGATAAAGGGCAGAAATATGTTGCGTCTTTTGGCTTTTCCCGGTTAGGGGTCGCCACAGCAGAACTCCAGTCCGCTAATGATTGGCAGTAGATTTTTACGTGCCGAGTTGCCAGCCCTGATGCACAACCTTCAACGAAGGTACGCCCATTCACGCATGTCTCCACACAGAAGATGCTCTAGCTGAGAATCAACAGGACAACGTCTTACTGTGAGGCGACAACGCTACCGCAGCACCACCACCGCAGTAGTATGTAAAGGGCAGAAATATACACTGGCTAATTCAAAAATCCAGCAGCAGTACTCTTAAATATCTTATAAAAGTGCAAAAAATTTATTTAAAATACTTCTCTTTGTTAGAATTGCATGGGATACAATTCAGGTGTTTGTGAGTTCCTGTAACACTACACCTACACTGTTCTAGCAGTTTTGAATTGCAGTTGAGATACTGTGCTTTTCTTCTGCTGTTTTGTTGGGTCGTTTTCCACCTGGCTGACCTATAAATATCTGATTGTGAAATGCCCCCAATTCCAAAAACACTAAGGTGGTTTACCTTCTAAATATTTTTGATTAAGATTTCTGTTTGGCATAAGATGTGACTTTCTTTGTGTGCTTTTATGTTCTTTAGACATTTGGTGCCACTGTGAAGGCTGCCAGCCTAGCCAGATAGAATTTTATAGATAATTCTGTCATTTGTAAATATCAATGTAAGACACAGGCTTGTTGTCTTAAATAAAAAAATGCTGTTACAAAAATGTGGCAACAGTGCTATCTGCTGACCCAGTAAAAGCATGTTGTGACCCTTTGATCTAAAGTCAGTTCCAGTCTGTCTAGACAAAGACATTCTTTCTGTTGTTTTAACCAAGAGTTAAATTGCTAGATTTCAACACGTAAATGTATTTTTATTGCTATACTTCCTGACCAGCTGCAAGATAACACAAGGAGATGTTAAAAATGCAAATGTAGTTAATGTGTAGCCTGGGAACACCAGGAAAGTGTAAAAAATGATGTAATTGGAATCAGGACTGAAAATACCCGTTTAAACAGAGAGAATCAGAAGGCATTAAGCATTTTTATCTTGACCATCCAACTCACAGCACTGTCTTGCTCATATGTAAGTTATCCTAGAATTGTGTTTTCATTTAGAAATAGCTAGAAACTAGAAAGATTAGACTACGTGTTTTTTCTGTGATGTCAGAACTGTACTACTGAATTATTTTAAGTATTTCTGTGTGATCTCTGAACTCTTGACTAGCACTGTATAGTAGAAAGTATTGTCTTATGGTTTTAATTATTGATTAAATATTTTAAAACCTTTTAACTGTGACTGTTTTTTGTAGAGATAATTTAAGCTCTTTAGAGTACTTGTATACCTTTGATAAAATTGTACAAAGCCACTCCTATAGCTTTAGCCCTGGGCTATACTAACAATTGGATAATAATATTGCACAATAATAATTGGACACCCTTTTAAGGACCTTTGAGTAGCTGATAATTATTAGTGGGTGGTGGCAGCTGGTACTACTGTATAGTCTGGGATAAAGGGGCACAGCTGGAGAACCTGTGTCAGCCTGCCCCAGGAGTGTCTGTGTGGTTGTATAAACTCTTCTCAAAGTGTGTCAGTGTGTGTGTGTCAGCTACTTGGGCAGGGACACAAAGCACTGGTTAGACAGAGAGGGTGCTAGAGGTTTTATCTTGCCCACTAGGCTGAGATCTAGACCCCATAGCTTTGCCAGTGGGGAGTCTTATTGGAGACCTGGAGAGCAAGGGAGCAACCTGCCCTGGACTGACTGTGATCTCTGTGTGCTCTTAAGGGAAATTTCACTTTACTGTGTGTATTTGTTATCCTTTCCTCATATATGAGACGCCCTGTCTGGTGTTGGTGGTGAGGATAGAGGCTCCTTGATTGCTGGGAAAGGGCACGGGCATCACATTTGTGGTGGCAGTGGTTGGGATATCCTCATATTTGTGTTTTGCAGCAGTGGGATATCCACATCACATATTAATTGGTTGGCAAATACTAACTGGCTTGTAGTGTTGTGGGTAGAGTGAATCCTGTAGCTTGTGTACAGTGAGCTTTGAAGGTGTTTTTGTTCTCTAAAACAGCCATGCAGTGAATACTCAGTTCAGATCACAATTGTTTTATTTCTTTTGTTAGCTTAGGGTAAGCAGGCAGCATGTCAGCAGGCAGCATGTCAGCAGAGGGTTATGTGAAGCTGACAAGGAGCCAGCTGGCCGAGATGTGCCAGGCTAGAGGACTAGTGCATGGAAACCTGACTAAGGCAGACCTGATTGCAGCCTTGGTTACAGCTGCATCAGAAAACTGCAACCAGGAGGACAATCAGACTGGCAGTGGAGATATAATACTCTTGAAGAATGGACAGTTCAACCTTACTGCAGTGAACTTAAAAATCCAGCTGGAGCTAAAGAGACTTGAGTTGGAGGCCGTCCGTTTGGAAATATAAGCAGCTGAGAGACTGAGGAGTCTACAGGCTGAGGAAAATGAGAAACTGCTACGTCTGGAGGCTAAGGAAAAGGAAAGGCAGAGGCAGCATGAGAAGGAGATGCTGACTCTTTGCCAGAGTCATGGAGGTAATGGGGAAGGGAGTAACTGGACCCCTGAAGCACAACAGGTCAGTAAATTTCTTTCGCAGTTTAAAGGGGGATAATTTAGATAGTTTCATTCATATGTTTGAGAGGGTATGCAAACAGTATAGTGTTGACTAAAGGCTCTGGGTACGGTTCCTGACCCCCTTTCTCCATGGTAAAGTTGTAACTGTATTATCTAAACTGCCTGACATAGCATGTTTTGATTATACTGCTGTTAAGAAATGTCTTTTAGAACTGTTTAAGCTAACACCTGAAACGTATAGGAAAACGTTTTGTGAGCAAAGACGCAAGGCAAATGAGAGTGTGTGTGAATATGTTGCTGAATTGAGCACTTATTTCCATAGGTGGCTAAGTGGATGTCAGGTCACCACGTTTGAAGGGCTGGCAGACCTTTTGGTTAGGGAACAAACCCTTAGCACTTTGCCTGAGGACATGAGGATCTGGTTAGCTGATAGACAATGTGCTACTTCAGATGAGTTGGGGAAGAAGGGAGACCTATACCTGGCAGGCAGGGCAGCCCTGCACAGAAAGGGGACCCCCAGTACTGCTCATGGGTCTAAAGGAACCCATGGTGGGCAGCACAGACTGCCACAACAGAATCTGCCAGTAGCAGGGTAAGCCACTAGTCCAGGTACATGTCCAGGAGCTAGGGTTAAATGTTTTGAATGCAACCAGTGGGGCCATGTATACAGGTGTCCATGGAGGCAAGGTGGGGAACCAAAGGTGAAGGAGCCAGTAAGTGGGAAAGACAAAATGCCAATAGTAGGTTGTCTTGAGACAACAGGGGTACTAAGCTACCATCCTGCAGATGTCCTGAGAGGGAAGGATTTGAATGAGGCAGTACCATGTTCTTATGCAGTTACATGCGGTTAGGTTAGGAGATAAGCATGTGAGTCTGGTAGCCTGGGGGAGACCCAGACAGACTGCATACTTGCAGCCAGGACTGGTGAGGTGGTTACTTCAGGGAGGGAGCTTTCAGGGAGGGAGCTACTCTGTGGCACTGAGACTGAAGGTGAGCCACAGCTGCCTATGGGTACTGATGTTCCCTTTGACAGAGTGACCTCAAAGATAGAGGTGAGTAGAAGTACTCAGGCTAGTGAGGCACCACTCTCAGAGGATGCCAGACTTCCTGTGGAAGGGGAGCTGGGAAGGGTTACAAGGAGAGAGTTGAGACAGGCTCATTTCTCAGACCCTACATTGCAAGGCCTGAGGCAGGTAGCTAGGGAGGCACCTGATTCTCAAGGAAAGGGGGAATCTTTATATTGAGACAAAGGGTTACTATACAGAGAGTGGACTCCTGCGGAAGGGCTAGAAGGTGACAGAGTACAGCAGTTGGTAGTGCCTAGAGCCTACCATCTGGCACTTCTAGCCATAGCCCATGATATTCCCTTTGCAGGTCATATGGGCATAAAACGTACAAAGAGGCATATTATGCAGAACTTCTATTGGCCTGGAATTTCCAGAGATGTAACAGGGTACTGCAGGACCTGTGAGCAGTGCCAAAAGGTAGGCAAGGCAGGAGACAAGGTAACCGCTCCTTTGATGCCTTTGCCTGTGATTGAGGAGCCATTTCAGAGGGTAGATATGGATATTGTGGTCCTCTGAGTACCCCAAGTTCCACAGGGTAAAAGTATATCCTAGTTGTAGTGGATTATGCTACACGATACCCTGAGGAAGTGGCTTTTTCCTCCATTGAGGCAAAGAAGGTGGCAAATGCTTTGTTAGAGATTTTGAGCAGGGTAGGTTTCCCAAAAGAACTACTGACTGACAGAGGTGTCAATTTCATGTCAGACCTGCTGGCTGGTATGTGGAAGTCCTGTGGGTTGAAGCACATGAAGACCACCCCCTACCATCCCCAGACTAATGGTCTTGTGGAGAGGTTAAACTCTACATTCAGGTCCATGCTACGGTTATTTGTAGATCAGTTTAAGAGGGAGTGGGACAAATATTTGCCCCATCTGTTGTTTGCTTACAGAGAAGTTCCCCAGGAATCGCTGTATGGGCATCGGGTGAGGGGACCTCTAGATTTAATTCGAGATAAGTGGGAAGGTGAGTGCGAGTCTCACAATGAGAATGAGTCTGTTGTGGCATACATCCTAAACCTCAGGACAAGGCTCAGGGAACTCATGGGCTTGGCTCAGGAGAACCTGGCAGAAGCCCAACAACAGAAAAAGGTGTGGTATGGCAGGAATGCTCGAGCTAGAGAGTATGCTGTGGGGCAGCAGGTAATGGTTCTCATTCCTGTCAGGCACAGGGAGGGACCCTACAAGCTGGTAAGAAAGGTAAGTGATATTAATTACATGGTGGAACTGCTAGGCAGACAGCAGTGGCACAACTTGTACCATGTTGACATGATGAAACCGTACCATGATAGGGAGGCCCTTGTGCTGAGCATTTGCAGTGGATTGCAGGAGGAGTCTGAGGGAGATCTGGGGATTGATTTCCTCAGTGAAGCTCGGGCTGTCACCTCAGTGGAAGGGGTAGCAATGTCCCAGCAGCTATCCCCTACCCAGGTTCGAGAAATCCGAGCAGTGTTGCAGGAATATGGGGACATGTTCACTGGGAAACCAGGGTGCACCCACCTGGTGCAGCACCAGATGGATAACAGGACCCCAAAGGCCTATTAGGCAGGCCCCTTATAGAGTGCCTGAGAGAGAGTCAAACAGACCATGAGGGAGGAGGTACAGGAGATGTTGTAACTAGGGGTGATTCAAGAGTCCAACAGTCCCTGGGCCTCCCCAGTGGTGCTGGTGCCAAAGAAGAATGGCAGCACCAGGTTTTGTGTGGACTACAGGAAATTAAATAGTCATACACAGTCAGATGCTTACCCCATGCCTAGGACAGATGAGGCCCTAGAGCATCTGGGTGAGGCTAAGTATCTTACAACCATTGATCTTACCAAGTGGTACTGGCAGGTGCACTTGATTCCCAGTACTAGAGAGAAGTCAGCCTTTGTGACTCCTTTTGACTTGTATGAGTTCACAAAGATGCCCTTTGGGATGAAGAATGACCCAGAAACTTTCCAGAGGCTGGTAGATCATATCCTAGCAGGAGCAGGAGGGTTTGCCCTTGCTTACCTAGATGATATTGCCATCTGCAGCCATTCCTGGCCAGAGCACCTTCAGCATGTCAGGGAGGTGCTGGGCAGACTACAGAGGGCAGGGTTGACCATTAAGCTGAGCACATGTCAGGTGGGTATGGCGGAGATTTCCTATCTAGGACATAGAGTGGGGAGTGGTAAGATAAGGCCAGAACCTGCCAAAGTGGAAGCCATTCAGGCATGGCCTGCACCTGTTACTAAAAAACAGGTGTGGACATTTTTAGGGACAGTAGGGTTCTACAGAAAGTTCGTCCCCAGTTATAGTACCATAGCTGCTCCCCTTACAGACGTGACAAGGAAGAACAGGCCAGATAAGGTAGTGTGGACCCCAGCATGTGAGCAGGCATTCCAGAAGCTTAAAGAAGCTTTGGGAGGTCCCCCTGTGTTAGCCAGTCCAGATTACAGCAAATAATTTGTTGTGCAGGTGGATGCTTCAAACCATGGGGTGGGTGCTGTACTTAGCCAGATTTCTTCAGAGGGAGAAGAGCACCCAGTGGTTTATCTCAGTTGTAGGCTCCAACCCAGGGAGGAATGCTATGCAGCTGTAGAAAATGAATGTCTAGCCATAGTGTGGGCATTGCAGAAAATTTAGTCTTATCTGTATGGATGGAAATTCACTGTTATGACAGATCACAACCCCCTAATATGGTTAAACAAAGCCAGCCAGCAAAATGCCAAGTTGCTAAGATGGAGCCTAGGTTTGCAAGCATATGATATGTCAGTGCAGCACCAGAGTGGGAGTAGTAATGCCAGTGCAGATTGGGCTCTCAAGACCGGGAATGGGGTGAGGTACATTCAGATAGACCTAACCCTCTCAAGCAGAATTTCTCAAGGGTCAATTGAAAAACTAGCTTGAGTTCTCGGGGGGGGGTGAAGGCTGCCAGCCTAGCCAGATAGAATTGTATAGATAATTCTATCATTTGTAAATATCAATGTAAGACACAGGCTTGTTGTCTTAATTGAAAAAATGCTGTTACAAAAATGTGGCAACAGTGCTCTCTACTGACCCTTTGATCTAAAGTCGGCTCCAGTCCGTCTAGATGAAGGCATTCTTTCTATTGCTTTAACCAAGAGTTAAATTGCTAGATTTAAACATGCAAATGTACTTTTATTGCTATGCTTCCTGACCCAGCTGCACGATATAACACAAGGAGATGTTAAAAATGTAAATGTAGTTAATGTGTAGCCTGGGAACATCAGGAAAGTGTAAAAAAGTGATGTAATGGGAATCAGGACTGAAAATAGCAATTTAAACAGAGAGAATCAGAAGGCATTAATCATTTTTGTCTTTGCTATCCAACTCACAGCACTGTCCTGCTCATATGCAAGTTATCTTAGACTTGAGTTTTCTTTTAGAAATAGCTAGGAAGTAGAAAGATTAGACTGTGTTTTTCTGTGATGTCAGAACTGTACTACTGCATTATTTTAAGTATTTCTGTGTGATCTCTGAACTCTTGAATAGCACTGTGTAGTAGAAAGTATTGTCTTGTGGTTTTAATTATTTATTATTAAATATTTTTAAACCTTTTAACTGTGGCTGGTTTTTGTAGAGATAATTTAAGCTCTTTAGAGTACTTGTATGGCTTTGGTAAAATTCTACAAAGCCACTCCTATAACTTTAGCCCTGGGCTATACTACCAATTGGATAATAATGCACAGTAATAATTGGACACCCTTTTAAGGGCCTTTGAGTAGCTGATTATTAGTGGTTGGTGACAGCTGGTACTACCGTATAGTCTGCGGAAAAAGGGGCACAGCTGGAGAACCTGTGCCAGCCTTCCCCAGGAGTGTCTGTGTGATTGTATAAACTCTTCTCAAAGTGTGTGTGTGTATGCGTCAGCTACTTGGGCAGGGACACGAAGCACTGGTTGGACAGAGAGGGTGCTAGAGGTTTTAGCTTGCCCACTAGGCTGAGATCTGGACCCTATAGCTGTGCCAGTGGTGAATCTTATTGTGGACCTGGAGAGCAAGGGAGCGACCAGCCCCCGGACTGACTGTGATCTCTGTGTGCTCTTAAGGGAAATTGCACTTTACTGTGTGTATTTGTTATCCTTTCCTCATATATGAGACACCCTCTCTGGTGTTGGTGGTGAGGATTGAGGCTCCTTGATTGCTGGGCCAGGGCACAGGCGTCACACCCACATATAGATTTTTCTCCTGTTTCATTCTTCTGCTGTCTGCCTTCTACCTCCTACCTTTTCATCCTTGGAGTTGCTTTCCTCTTCACCTACTGCTGTCCTGCTTTGGAATACCCTTTGTACCACTCTTTTCTCATTCCTTACCGCCACCCTCACATATTCAAGAATGGAAGACTTAGTCAGTAGTCACTTCAGACTCAAAAATAATTACCACTTAAATGTTCTTCAGCCTGCCCCCCATCACACACAGAGTCCCATCTCCATCCTTCCTGCTTTCAGCACTTTTTTCTGACTTGCTTACTTTACCCAGGCTTGTCTTGCAGCAGATTCTTACTCCATTTTAGTGTATGCTCTTTTACATTTGTTTCCAGTCATATGTCCATGTTTGCATATTTGTGTGTGTGTTTAATACATTGCTGTTGAAAATGTGGGATACTCACCAAAGAGTCTCGTTATCTGTTGCCAAATAAGTAACTAAAACTGAAGTAAGTAGTGGGCAGAGGGTTTGAGGTGACACTCAGAAAAGCAAATTAATTCTACCCACTCCACAACATTTTTCTGCCGAAAACCACTTTTCAATGTAATGTCAGAAAACATCACAGCATAAAAGTGGAGACTCAAACTAAACTACTTGGGGCACTTATTATTACATCGTCCAACTCACATTTGATAAATACATATATACAGCAAGTAATAATAAAAAAAAAAAATACAAAATGCAGAAATCCTTATACCAGGTTGTAACATCCTCAGAAGCAACAGACTACTAAAATGAGGTGGTGGGATTGCTATAATGTACAAAAACTCATTAAAACTAAGTCAGCTACAGAATACAGTCCCAGAATCCTCTGACTTAGAAGTACTAATCTCACATCTAGATCTCAACCCACAAAAAAGCATCACAATAATCGCTGTGTACATGCCCCCAGGTAATAACCAGTCAAAGACTGAAAACCTCCTATACTGGGTGGCTTCCACATTCACTCAGGAAACCATCATTATGGGAGATTTCAACTTGGACTGGTTAACCTGCCCATCAGAAAACCCATCCAGCTTCATTAACCTATATGGATTTACCCAAATGATCTCTACCTCAACCAGAATAGACAAAAAAAATCATTGAAACAAACCCTACTTGACTGGACCCTAACAAACAAACCCAGTCTCTGCACAAACTGTGGTTGTCTTCCAGACAGTCTAAGCAACCACCTACCTACCTAATTAATTCAGCATTGATCCAGTACCCAAAAAAATACTGTTTACATGCTTAATAGAAACAAAATAAACTTCTGTCATGAACCCTTCAAAACCCTCCTACAAAAATGTAATTGGACCCCACTTAAACAACTCCCACTAGACTCAGCAGTAGAACACTTTAACCAAACATTCATTAACATTCTAAACACACTTGCACTCCTAACAAAAATACATACAAAATCCCAACAACTTCCATGACTATCAAAAGAAACCAGGCAACTCCTTAAACAGAGGGACAATGCCTGGTCCCAGTACTAAGCCTCAAGATCCTCCATATCCCAAAACAGCTATTGTAAACTTAGAAACCTAGCCAAAAAGCAAATCAAGAATGACAAAAAATCTACTATACCACACTCCAGCAAAAACATCAAAACAACCCCCAGAAAATTTGGAATACAATAAAACAACTCCTCAACCCTGGCCAAACTACCACACCATCCCCCACAATAAAAACTCATCCGAAACTATAGCCACAAAATTTAACAACCACTGCATAAACTCTATACGTGACCTACTAAATAATGATAACTATACTCCACTAGAAATTACTCCAGGTCCCCTGCAGAATCCTTGTTCACTTGCCTTCAAACCAGTAAATACCAGTATCATCAGACAATTACTACATAAGCTAAAAGCTACATCCCTAGTCACTGACCATCTCCCCAATGAATACCTAAAACTGCTGCAGATACCATTGCATACCTCAACACCATCCTCATTAATCGATCCATCCTTGAACAGCACGTACCTAAACTATGGAAAACCTCATATATTATCCCCCTTCACAAAGGTGGACAGTCAACAGAGCTTTCCAATTACAGACCAATTACTATACTTCCTGCCATAGCCAAAATTCTGGAGAAGTGTATAAACAAACCACTCCTAGACTGTTTACTAAATAACAACCTCCTCTCCAAAACACAACACTCCTTCTGACCTAAGCACAGCACTACAACAGCAGTGCTAATTGGTTTCACCACCAGCATTAGCCAACTTTGTAACAATAATCTGTATGTCTCAGCAATTTTCCTCAACATGTCACACCAAAAATTACTGCTCGAACTAGCTTCTCTAAATCTATCCTAACCAGCCTTAACTTGATTCCATAGCTACCTTTCTGACCGCCAACAAGCAGTCAAATGGTCAAACACACTCTCCTCCCTACTCCCTGTCAACATAGGCGTGCCACAAGGGTCTGTCCTTGGACCATTACTGTTTTCAGTTTTCACTAATAAATTATGTACTGCTACCAATAAAGCTACAACCATTCAGTATGCAGATGATTCCACCCTTATATCCTCAACCACTTCCCTCTCCAAACTCCTGGACACAACACAAACTGCTTTTGTAGACATTAAGCAATATCTCTCTAACTTAACCCAAATAAAACCAAGCTAATAATCTTTTCAAAAAACTCAAAGCAAGGACTTTAACTCCCCTTCGCCATCTACTCCTCAAACAACACCAAAATATTACCTGTAGAACATACAAAACTACTAGAGTCATAATAGATAACTGGCTAAAATCTGGCATGCACTTAGCCACTACCATAAAAAAGGTCCACATTAAACTAGGACACCTTTACAGAGCCAAACCAATCATCACCAGTACCACCAGATAAGCCATAGCCGGAGCCTACCTGTTCTTTACTGTCTTGTATGCTTTACCCATATTCACAAACCTTAGAAAACTAGAACTAACCAAGCTAGAGGCCTGTTATAATAAAATAGCCAAATTTGCTCTAAATCTCCCCAGTAGAACACACCACTGTACTGCTCTACAAGAACTAAACTGGATTGAACTTCCCACCTGCTATACACTAACCAACTAGCCATAGCTCATTCAGTCATATACCTACCCGAAAACTGCATAGTCCTCCAGAGACTAGTACAATTGCATATTAGCAACAGACCTCTAAGGTCCTCTGAAAAACTGCTACTTCAGGTCTCAAAGGCACATAACTCTTCAGGAGAGCATCTCTTCTCACACAAAATATCCAAAATTTGGAACGCTATCCCTCAACATATTTGTCGGCACGAACAACCCAAAGAATTTCAAACTACTACTTATAGACCACTTTAGCAAAAACTGACTCTGCTCCTCTACTACTCCAGGGTAATCAGTATTCCCCCTATTCTCCCACATTCCTGCACCCCTAGTACAGCTAAACAATATCTGCTACCCCCTGTACTCTCTCTTTGTACATTATGGGATACCCCACCTACAAAACCCTGTCACTGTTATCCTTGCACTATATAGTAATAACCATTTTATTCAATTGTCTCTTAATTGTAAGTTCACACTGCTCCTCCCTAACTTACACTGTATGTTAATTATTTCTTATTTCACACACAATCCATACAAGCTTGTGCTGTGACAAAACTGTGAACTTTGAACAGTGTTGCAAGAAGTTTTTTTTTTCCTTCTGTACTATAATGAAGCTCTTTGTGACCTGCTTTTGTGTGAATTTTTCAAATGGGAAATGGAAGGGGACGATAGAGGATTAAGAGAGGAGACTGTGTGAGTAGTATATGTGGTAGTGAGAGGAAGCTAGGTGTAAGTCAGTTGAATATGTATTTGGAGTTGAGATATAGTGAGGTAGTTAAGCATGTTATAACAGGTCTGAGAGATTGAGTGAGGAGGGAAGGAGAGAGTAAATGGTGAGCCAGAGCCTGCAGAGGAAGGAATGCAGTGATCAGACAATGAGGCAGGGTGGCCAGGGGAGGGGAGGGGAGGTAAAAAGGAGGGTGACTGGCCAGGATTGGTGCACGGGCATAAGCAGACTTTTTAAGTGAATTTTTAGTGCAGTCTTGAAGTGATTGCAAGAAGGTAGTGTAGTTATGAGGTTGGGCATTGTTTCATAATCTGGATATGATGCAGGAGAATATTGCTTCTCCCACTGAGTTTTTGGGTTTGGTCATTAGAAGTAGGTTTTTGCTGCTTGAGCATAGTGGTCTAGTGAAGCAGTAGGACTGGAGAAGGTTTTAAAGGGATGGGACTTTAAGAGGGTAGTTTACTAACTTGTGAGCAAGAGAGAGTTGATTCAGGTGAAGAAGTTGAGGGATTTCAAGCCAGTCAAGTTCTCTAGGTGAGATACAGTGGTGGTTGTGATAAGATGCACCAGTGGCAAACTTAGAAATGTTGTTGTAGCAAGCCTCAAGATTGTTTAGGTCTGTTTGTCTAAGGTAGGTAAGTATAGGAGAGACGTAGAGTAAAGTGGAGATTAGGTGGGAATTGGCAGCAGAAATTCTGGCTGTTTTGGTGAGGAATTGTTTGTTTCTGTACAATGCACCTAGTTTTTTGTGAACCTTTTTTATGGTAAGAGATATGTGAGTGTCAAGTCTGAGATTATCAATCTCAACACCAAGTAGTTTAGTGTGTTCTGTTGGGGAGATGATGGTGTTGTCTTTGGCTAAAATATTAAAGTGAGTAGATAACTGGGTTAGATTTAGTCGGTTGGAAGATAAGGAGTTTAGTCTTGCTTGGGTTGAGTAATAACTGGGCATTAGATAGCCAGCTTTCTACAGATGAAAAGGCTTCCTGTGTGATCTTGTGAAGTTCAGGTATAGTTGGGGATGAGCAGATGAGGGCGGAGTCATCTGCATACTGTATAAGAGAAGCATGCTTGGAGGCTGTGACTAGATCATTGGTGAAGAGTGAGAATAGTAGGGGACCAAGGATGGATCCTTGGGGAACACCGAGTGTTACAGGAAGTCGAGGAGCTAGGTCATTATGCCAGACAGCTGATCATTGGCGGCCAGTTAGATAGCTGTGAAACCAGTCAGTAGCTGATTGGGAAAAGGATAGGTTAGTGAGAACAGAGATTAGTAGTTTGTGTGAGACCATGTCAAAAGCCTTGTATAGATCCAGAAATATAGCAGAGGAGAATAGGCCATTATTTTTATGATGAAGGATAGCGTTGGTGAAAGAGAGCAAGGCGGAAGTGCTGTGGTATGGCCTGAAGCCCTGCTGGGTGCTGGAGAGGAGGTTATTAGCTAAGAGGTAGTCTAAGACGTGAGAATTGATGCATTTCTTAAGTATCTTGGAAAGTGGAGAATTGATGGCTGTGGGTGGTAAATGGCAAGTTCAGTGGAGGGGCCACCTTTATGTAGGGGAATGATGTGGGATATTTTCCACAGTGTGGGGACATAGCTTTCTGATAAGAACCAATTAATTAAGATAAAGTGGATAAGCTAGGGCTTCTGCTGCTATTTTTAAGTATTCAGAGGAGAGATGGTCAGCTGCAAGTTTTGTAGGCTTAAGTTTCAATAAAGTTTTTTATTTATATATATATATATATATATATATATATATATATATATATATATATATATAGAAGGTAGGTGCTGATGAAAAAGAAAAGACTTTGGGCAGAGCATTTGGATTAATGTGGGGAGGGTGGGTAGACGGTTGTGTTGTTTAGTCAAAGACAGAATGGTTTCAATAAAGTGTTTATTGAATGAGTCAGCAATATTGCTGGAGGAAGGGGGAGTGGTAGGTGGGGGTGGGTGCCTACTTCACCTGGGTGGAGAATGGAGTTTATTGTGGGCCAGAACTGCTTAAGGTTGTGATGGAAGGAGTTTAGGGCAGACTGATAATATTGGGATGTTAAGTTGTCTATCTCGCCTTTATTCTTGCTGGATGGGTTCGGAGCCGAACCTCGGCTCCGACTCGGCCACTCCTAAAGCTCGAGAGCTAGTTCCACCGGCTCGAGGCTCCCCTATATCCCACAATGCTAGGCGGTAACTACTCAGATCTCGTTTGCCGCTTAGCTGACGAGGTGCTTTGTTCCAACCGGCTCTGCAGGTTATTGAATTTTCTTAGACTTTTAGTCAATTTAGACCCCTTTAAATTTGTTTTCCTAGTATCCCTTACTTAGATAGTTCGATTCCAGTCCCTTTCTTTCGAATCTTTCCCTTTAATCCTTAATTTTTTCCTCAAAATCCCCCTTAGGCCCCTTTCCCACCCCTCCTAGTATTTGGAGTGAGTGTTTGTGTGGAAACTTTTTTCATTGGTTAATCTGGTGTGTTTTTGTGAGTGATTCCTGTCTTTAGAACCATGTCTAAAGAATCTAAGGTCTCAGGCTTTTAGAAGTGTGACTCGTGCTGTCAGAAAATGTCTCTGACAGACGGTCACACTTCTTGTGTCTACTGCCTGGGACCTTTGCACCTGCAGGACTCATGTGCTGTATGCCATGGTTTCAGCCCTAGAGTCCTGCAGGAGCGGAAAAATAAGCTCATTTTAAGGGGCTTATTGAAGCCTGAGGGTCCCCCAACTCAATCTTCAGGGAAACCCTCCAAGCCTTCCAGACCGTCAGCTCCAGTATCTGAGTCGTCTTCTGGGGCTTCGAAGCCAGTTCGGACATCGGCTCCGGCTGGAGCCGATGATTCTGGAACACATGTTCCTACTGTTTCCTCGGCTCCGGCCGGAGCCGAGGTAGACACAGCTGAGTCGGCTCCGATTAGGTTATCGGAACCGACTTCCAGGAAGAGGTCCAGATCACCATCTATCGGCTCCGTTCATTCGGCTCCAGCATCGCCACTGTTGTCTGAACGGAGCCATAGATCTCATTCCTCTAGGTCGTCGAGACTTTCAGACCATGACCTACAGAGGGTGGTGAGTCGACTTCTCAAGTCCGAGGCACTGGCCCAAATGCTTCATTGCCCGACTCAACAGTCGATGGCTATTCCCGTCACTCAGAATGTTCCTCCTCTGACTCTTTTGAGTTCGGAGCTGGGGCTGGTCAGACCCGAGACTGTGGGTGCGTCGGTACCAATTCCTTTGTCTTCGGCACCGTCGTCTGCTCCGATTTCTTCTTTGGAGGAATCTCGGCGCCGGACTTCCCTTGTCGGCTCCGAGGGGGCGAGTGGCATCGGACCCTTGTCCGACCCTGCACTCCCTCTCGGTGCTTCGGCGCTGGTGAGTTCGGCTCCGACATCGACCTCGGATCCATCAATGTCGGTGCCGGGGGAGGTTTTCAGCTTTTCGGTGCGGAGACCTCTGGCCCTGCCTGACAGGGGTGCCTTCGAGGTCATGAGGAGCGTGTTAGAACCTGGTTCAACCCCACAGTTGGCTCCATCTGCCCCTCCCTCCACGGTGCCTGTGGTGATTTCTTCTCACCCCCTCATCCCGGATCGTAGAGAGCCAGCCCCTCAAGTATCCCCAGTGGGTATTTCCTCCACTTCCGAGGCCTCTCCTGACCCTGTAGGAGAGCCCCCTAGGAAGAGGCAGTGCAAGAGGAAGCACATTGACTCCCCTGAGTCTGTCACCTCTGACACTGATTTAGAGGATTCTGAGGGTTCCCCTCATTCCCCCTCTAAAGATGTCTCCTTTGCGGACATCCTCGAAATCTTGAAACAGAGGGGGAATTGGCCAGCCCTTAACCCATCAGAGGATGAATCAGTGTATCTTGAGGCGTTTGGCTCTCGCCCTTCCACCTCCTGGGTGTCCCCTCCCTTTGACCCCCTCATGGAAGTGGTGGTAAGGAAAGCTTGGACAGCTCCTGACTCAGTGGAACCCACCCCCAGGAGACCGTCAAAATTCATCACTGCCCCGAAGGATAAAGAATTCTTAGCCAAAGGCGTCTCTGTTGATGCTATGGTGGTGGCTGCGGCCACCAAGAAGGAACTAGCTGATCCTTCAGTACCTGTCCATCCTCCTAACAAGGAGTCTAGGACCATGGACAGGTACGGTAAGTGGATGTTCTCGTCAGCGACCTTTTCTATGCACTCGCTGAATTACCTGTGTCATTTCACTCGTCTCCAGAGGGATTTGCTCAAGGAAGCAAGTGAAATGTTAAAGGATCCATCAGCTGCGGGTTTTCAGGATAGGATGAACTCTCAGCTGGCGACCCTCAACTCAGTAGTTAACTCCTCCATGCGCCTCCTTTCATACGCGGCGGATGGAGCGAGTAGAGCTGCAGGTACAGGCGTAGCCTTACGTCGGCACGCCTGGATGCGGCTATGTAACTTTACGGACCCTTTCAAGGCGTTCTTCACTAACTCCCCCTTTGATGGATCATCCCTCTTTGGTCCTCAAGTGAAGGAAACCCTGACTAGGTGCGAGGTTGAAGGCAAGACTCTCTCTGCCGTGGGAGTCCGTTTTTCTACTCCTTCTAGATTTTACCCCAAAGGTCAGAAGGGGGGAAAGATGTGGTTCCGCAAACAATCACAGGGAGTCTTGCCTGATGCACAGAGTCGGTTCCCCTCTAGAGGCAGAGGGGGGAACAATAATAATAGATGCCGTCCTAGGGGCAGAGGGGGCCCGCAGAACCAGGGTAGCAGAGAAACTTTCTCTGACAAACCCTTTCAGCACCCCTGAGGGGCTGCCCGGCTGTCCACCTTCGGAGGCAGTCGGGGGAAGATTATCGCTGTACCCAGAAGCCTGGCTTTCCCTTACCCAAGACAAGTGGGTACAGTCGATCATATCCGAGGGCTACAAGATTCCGTTCATTCATATCCCAAGACGATCCAGAAGTTCCCTTCCAGACGTTCCACCCAATCAAAGGGAACACGCAGCGCTAGAAATTTCAAAGCTGCTTTCAAAAAGAGCTATTCAACCAGTTCCAGCAAACCAACAAGGATCCGGAATCTACTCCAAATTCTTTTTGGTGCCAAAGAAAACAGGGGACTGGAGACCCATCTTGGATCTCAGCAACTTGAACAAGTTTGTCAAGAAAACGAAATTTCGGATGGTCACGCTGCAGTCCATTCTGCCCTTTTTGGGGTGGGACAACTGGATGTGCTCTATAGATCTCCAGGATGCGTACTATCACATCAGAATGAACCGACGCTCCAGGAGATTTCTCCGCTTCAGGCTGGGAACCAGTCATTTCCAGTTCAGGGCCCTGCCCTTTGGTCTCACTACAGCCCCCCGAGTGTTTACCAAATGCATGGCGGTGGTCGCCTCTCATCTGAGACGGCAAGGATTCCAGGTGTTTCCATACTTAGACGACTGGCTCCTAACAGCCCCCACCAAGCATCTTCTCCTTCTTGCCAGAGACTACACCTTACACACATGTCAAACACTAGGCATTTCCATAAATTACGAAAAGTCTGTCTTGTCGCCTTGTCGTGCAATTACCTTCATAGGTGCAAATCTAGACACAGTCAACATGTCAGCCAGACTCACAGAGCAAAGGGTAGCAGACATACACAGACAGGTCTCTCTTCTCTTGCAGAGCAACAAGGTCAAAGTCAGACTGGTCCTGAAAGTCTTAGGAATAATGGCGGTGGCTATCCCTCTCCTCCCTTTAGCCCGCTTCCACATGAGAATCTTACAATGGATGCTCTTCACACAATGGTCATTCCAACGACTTCCAATGTCCCACTCTATTGCGATAACTCAATCATGCAGGAATCATCTCTCTTGGTGGATCACATCCCCCCAGCTCTACCTAGGAAGACCTTTCGTTCCCTCTCCTCTGGTTGCTACATTGACAACTGACGCCTCCCTGATCGGGTGGGGGGGCATTACCAGGGCAGGACGGTCCAGGGCATGTGGCAGCCTTTCGAGTGCCACTTGCACATAAATGTTCTAGAGATGAGAGCAGTGCTTCTAGCGTTGCAAGCCCTACAAGACTCTCTTCCCAAGGGAACTATAGCAATTCAGACAGACAACATGTCTGTAGTGTGGTACATCAACAAACAAGGCGGAACCAGATCTTACCCCTTATGTCGAGAGGCACTCAGACTGTGGCAATGGGCGATTTCTTCTCAGCGATTTCTGTTAGCAACGCATATTCCCGGGAAGTCCAATGTGATTGCGAACAAGTTGAGCAGGGCTCTTCTCATGCCTCACGAGTGGTCTCTGAAGAATTCAGTGTTGGAGGAAGTTTTTCAAAAGTGGGGCCGGCCTTGCTGTGACCTTTTCGCTACTCCCCAAAACAGCAAGTGCGACGATTTCTTCACCCTCTTTCCCCAACCAGGCCACCCCAGCAGAGACGCTCTAGTCCACGATTGGCCCCGGGGACTTCTATATGCCTTTCCATCCTTCCCACTGATATCTCAACTAATTCAGAAAGCCATCGCTCTGAAAGCTTCCATGATCCTCATTGCCCCTTACTGGCCTTGACAAGTTTGGTTCCCATTTCTTCACCGTTATCTGTTGGAGCAACCTTGGCATCTGGACCCAGTTCCAGACCTCTTGACCCATCAGTCGGGTCAGTTGCACCACTCCCTTCCCTCTCTCCACCTCACAGCGTGGTTACTCCAGTTCCAACTTTAGCCAGGCTTCCTTTAATTTCTCACTCAGTTCGAGATATTTTGATAGCTTCTCATAAATCTTCCACTCGGAAGATTTATAATAGCAAATGGAAACGTTTTTCCTGTTGGGCAGAGTCAAAGAACTTAGATCCTTTCACTGCCTCCATTCAATCTATCCTGGATTTTCTAGCCGA
This sequence comes from Protopterus annectens, assembly GCF_019279795.1. Classification (NCBI taxonomy): domain Eukaryota; kingdom Metazoa; phylum Chordata; order Ceratodontiformes; family Protopteridae; genus Protopterus; species Protopterus annectens. The sequence goes on along the minus strand of NC_056737.1, from coordinate 74,685,471 downwards.
ACTTTTCCACTCAGGTTCGTCTCCATCTACCATCAAAGTTCAATTGGCGGCTATATCTAACTTTCATGTAGGTGTTTCAGAGTCTTCCATTATGGCTCACAAGCTCTGTAAAGCCTTTCTAAAGGGAGTTTTTCTCCTCAAACCACCTATCAAGGATCCTCCTCCTCAATGGGATCTGAACCTGGTTCTAGCGTCTTTAATTCTCCCCCCCTTTGAACCTGCGGCTTCTTGCTCAATGAAGTTACTATCTTGGAAAACACTTTTCCTGGTAGCTATTACTTCAGCTAGAAGGGTCTCTGAACTCCATGCTCTGTGTAGTCGACCCCCTTATTTATTGTTTCATAAGGATAGGGTATCCTTACGTAATCCTTCCTTTTTGCCTAAGGTAGCTTCACCAGCAAATTTGAATCAAACCATTGATCTTCCGGTGTTCTTCCCTAACTATTCAAACAGATCAGAGCAAAAATTACACTGCTTGGACGTTCATCGCCAACTTAGGTACTATTTAGACAGGACCAAACAGTTCAGGAAGTCCGATCAACTGTTTATTTCCTATGCGGAAGGTAGAATGGGCCTTCCAGTTACTAAAGTTTCTCTCTCTAGATGGCTTACTTCGTTGTTTACCTTTGTTTATGAGATCAGACATCAACAGTTGCCTTCCAAACCCAGAGCTCATTCAACTAGAGCTTTAGCCACATCTATAGCCTTTCAAGACAGACTGCCTATTGATTTGATTTGTTCTGCAGCTACTTGGGCCTCTCCCCATACCTTCATTTCTCATTACAAGTAGGACTTAGCCTCTAGAGGTCGAGCCAACTTTGGTTCCACTGTTCTCAAGAGTCTGTTCCGATAGGCCACCCGGGACAAGGTGCTAGGGACGCGGTCCCATCCAGCAAGAATGAAGGCGAGATAGACAACTTAACATTTAGAAGTTATGTACCTACCATAACGTTCCATGTTAGTTGTCTTCTTCTCGCCTTCTTTCTTGCGCCCCACCCTCCTTCCCCCAAGCCTGGACAGACCTAGAGGATTGTTTTTCTGGTGATCTTCTCATCTTTGTTTTCCCACAGCTTGTCCACCTCTATTTCCCTTTGTTAGGTTTAGGATACCTTACCCTCAGGTTTAGAGGTGGATTATTTCTCCAGGTTTTGGAGCTGCATTTAGTTGCTTGGTCTAGCTATCAAACGAGATCTGAGTAGTTACCGCCAAGCATTGTGGGATATAGGGGAGCCTCGAGCCGGTGGAACTAGCTCTCGTGCTTTAGTAGTGGCCGAGTTGGAGCCGAGGTTCAGCTCCGAACCCATCCAGCAAGAAAGAAGGCGAGAAGAAGACAACTAACATGGAACGTTATGGTAGGTACATAACTTCTAATTTTATCTTCTTTTATTTGCTTTTTGACCTTATTGCACAATCCTAGGAATGACTGTCTAGAGAAGGAGGTTTTTGTTAAGCGCTAGTGCTCCCAGGCATTATCTCTGATTTTTATTAGTGCCCTGGTGCTGGGAGTACTGTGTTTTGACTGGCATTTCTTATGGGGGCATGTGTGTTTAGGAAGGTGCTGTTGAAGAAATGGATGGCTTCATCCAGATTGAGGTACTTTAGTGGTGTCTAATCACATTTTTGAAGGGATGAGATAAAGGCGAGAGGGTTAAAGTTTATCCTATTTCGTATCTGCCTATAGATGATGGGTTTAGCACAATTCAAGTGGTGTCTCAGAAGGAATGTTGGAGTGTGGTCACTGAGGCTGTCTGGTAGACAGCCAGCTAAATATGAGTGAGGGACTTTATTGACTAATATCCAGTCGAGAGTAGTATGTATGTTAGAATTTTTATTTATCCGGGTAGGTGACTGTATTAGTTGGGAGAAACCATGAAGGTTTAGGTGGTGGGCTGGATGATTGTTACTACAAGATAGCCAGTTGATATTAAATCACCTAGGATTATGGTTTTCTGGGATAGGGAATGGTTAGCCCAGTTCAGGAGGTTTTCCAGGGGTGGGATGTTTTAGCCAGGTAGGAAGTAGCATCCTTTGATGTTGATTGTTTTATTTGGGTTTAGTTTGAGGTTGGCATATAGGCTTTCTTCATTTCCAGTGTGGGGGGCAGATGTGTTTAGGATTTATTAAATAAATAAATACATACATACATACATAAAAATAATCATCAAATACCTCTCAGACACAGCAAGGAGAATTGTTGCCACTATTTGTTTGTTCATGGCAAAGCTTTACACCTCACCTATTCTTACCAATTTACAAATCTCCCCAATTTAACAGTTTATAACTGTGTTACAACAATGTAGCTTCATTTGCAGCTACTCATCTCTACAAGACTCATCACTGTTTGTTCCTAAAATATATAAACTGGACAGAGTTCTCACTACTCACTAGTCATAGCCCATAATTTTATTTACAAACCTGATAACTCCCTAAACTAAAAAAAAAAAATAATTCACATGTATTCAGCAAAATGTGCAGTATGCTCAAGCAATATGTTGCTCCCTGCTACGTCTAAATGAAGTAGCATTGCTAGAGACTCCTTGTGCTCTAATTATAATGCAGAGCTCTGAACTCCATTCCTGCAACTTTGAAACAAATTGATAACCTAAGCATTTCTTAACAGTTAGAGGTACAGGCAAAAAAAGTAAAATACATAGTGGATACCTGGTTTAAAAAAAAAAAAACTAAAATAACCTAGTGAATACCTGGCTTTAACACCTAAAATAACATAATGAATGCTTGACTTAAAAAAAAAACACGTAAAATGACATATTGAATACCTGGCTTTAAAAAAAACACACCTAAAATAATTTAGTGAATACCTGGCTTTAAAAAAAGCACATGAAATAACCTAGTGAATACCTGGCTTTAAAACATACACCTAAAATAACCTAGTGAATACCTGACTTTGCTCATGCTTAGCTCCAAGTTAACTGCTGTCATCTACATTCAGGTGCGAAATCTGTAGTGCAGTATAATGTAATACCCTTCCTATTTGATTGTTTTCCTCCTTCACTATCACACTACCACAATACACCACATCCGTCGCACTGTAATCCAAGCTCTTACATTACAGTTCATCTTGGCTTCTTATGGCAATGTATGTCTATTAACATTACATTTTCTTACTTTTTCTCTTCCCTCACAAGATATTAACTGTCAACACTGTAGTTTAGCATATCATTCTCCAATGCTTATTGTTTCTGTTGCTTCACTAACATGTGGAATCTTTTCATAACATCTAACATGAGAACCTCATAATAACCGTGCCTCTATTCTGAAACACCATTGCATACTGTGCAGAAACACAATTATACCTTCCCTCTTACATATCAACTTAAGCCTTGCTGCTTTTACCATATTTTTTATGGTCAAGACCGCTGCAGTCCTTAATGCATTTTTGTAAGGCATAATACTTCTTTAATATGTCCTCTGAAATGTGTATTCATGTTTAGCAGCTTTTTATTTATGATTCATTGCATTGTATGGAAATGTTTGGTAAATGTTTTTGTAAATTTTCATTTATGTACTCTGAATATTTTGTATATATCAGTATAAAATGAATTTAATATGTCAGTAGTAGCGGTTTTGGAAAAGATTGTATCTGTTTGTGTGTTGGGGGTTATTGTGCATTTCACTACTGTGTTCTTACCTAATTGCAGCTTTTTAACTGATTTCAGATTCCTATGAAACGCAGTCTGAATCTTTGGGCAGAAGGAAGTTGTGTTCATCCACTGTCTGCCCGCCCCTGGAGATCACAGTTACAAGTGAGCAAAAACGACTTCTGCAGTAAGTGAGAGATGCACAGACTGACCTGTGATATGTTAAAGTGTAATCATAAAATTGTCTTTCTTTTGTTGTTCACTCTTAAAGATGTTGTACCTCTTTTCCCTTTGCTAAGAGTGAGGTATGGAGCAAGCATTTCTTAGCAGTTAATGGTACAGAATTCCAATAACGCTAACATTAAAATGTGTTGCTTTCTAGAAGAAACTAACAGAGTTATATACAATACAGTTTTGTTCTTCAGATCAGGAAACATAGGCTCATAGATAGGTTCATAGATTAGTACTAAGCTAACTGCCCTTGGGAGCCATTTTAAGCCTAGCCAATTATCCCTTGTGGGAATCAAACCCTGCACCTTGTGTTTATAAGGCAAACACCTTAACCATTAGGCCACCCTCCCTTTAGCATTAGCACATTATTTTCTGTCACACATGGTAAGCATCTCTTTATTATTGTTCTGTTGTATAGTGCAAAGGGCTGAACTTTTCCATTCTGGTAATGGTATTTTTGTTTGCATACTATCTACATGCTATCCAATTTTTAAAGTAGTTATAGTTGCATATCATTGTGCTGGAGTCTGACATGTACCATGTTTGGTCACCAATGTTTTTCACTTCCATCTTACACTTAGCCATTGAAACTTTAGTCATATGTCTTATAGTGCTGCTTTTATCACAGTTATAGGCTTGCTTATCTATAAAGTTGTTATACCTCCATCTTGATAACCAGCTATCTTTTCACTGTGAACAGTATGGACACATGCAGTGCTATTAGCTCCATTCAGAATGCTCTTTGTTGCTGGCCACTGTGATTTGCTCAGTTTTCAGTCAGGTGCTTCCACTTTTCTCACACACCCAGATTCTGACCTTGCAGTAAGTGAACCCTTTTCTTACACTCTGACACAATTGATCTCTGTTATAGGAATTGGCAGCATCAATTAAAGTCCCGTAACCATTTATTGATATAGTTCATTAGGGTTCTTTTCCAAGACTCCACTGGTACTGTAGGAGAAGTGGTCTAATTAACAGGGCCTCTGACAATTATGTCCTTCATCTAAGGCTAATGTAAGTGTTTTCTGTTTGTTATTTCTCTGGTCGTATCACTTAGAGACATACGCTCATTTATTGAAGGGTTAAGGCTCCTTCAGTGATGCATGCTCCACCTTTCCAGTTCATCCAAATCACTCTCATAAGTTACTGAGCTGTGTCCCCTCACCTTAACACTGTTCTGCACACACTTGTCATTGAGTCTTAAGAGCACATAGTCCTGTCAGTATCTCTCATAGTGGTTTGCTTAGTTATCATTTTCACCCTTTTTCTTACTGCCCATATTCATTTTTCTCATTGCATCTTTTTATTTTTTAGGGGGGTGGACACTGTCTCCCTAACCATTTGGCCATGTTCTCTTTCTCACTGGACCATTTGTTCCTGCAAATGAGCACTCCATATCATCCCATGGATGGTCTTCAATTCCTAGGGTGTATTAGTTTTTTGGTAGTCCATCCTTTAGATTGTCATTTGGAGTGACTTAAAGGATTCATGGACATCAACCTTGCTTGACCTTGGGATTTTTTTTTTTTTTTACTTTAATTTCCTTTCTTAACTGGGTAAATGAACTGGTCATAAACACTGGTCTGTTTCAGCATAGAACTGGGTCAGATGGCAACAGTATATAACAGTGTATACACAATAAAAAATGTGTAAATATGCAGTAGTGAAGTCGATAACATACATGGTTATCCAATGAGCATTTCACTTACCCTAAACAATTATAAATTGCCTAATACATTTGAACAATTAGAAAATATTCCCTGAGAAAAAGAGTAGAAAGATAGTAAGACTACGATGATAGTGTACATTTTGTAGGGATTTGCTTACATGCACCCACACCCAGCTTAAGTGCTCACACAGTTGTTGCCTCATGTGACCCCTCCAAGGTATCTTGCATATATCCCCAAGGTTGCACTTCCACTGCTGGGCTGGAACAGTACTCTATTCTAGGGAATGCTGGCATGGGCAAGCCAGCACTGACCTCTAAATACTCTTCTTCCACAACAGGATCCTCCAGCACTTGGTCCAGCTAGTCAAACCAGGGTGAGGGAGTTGTATATTGTTTTTTTTCCCCCTCTGTGTTAGAGGTTTACCCTTTGCCCTCAACCTTGCTTGCTCGCTCACCTCTACAGTGCCATTATTTTCTGTCTACTTGCATAGTTAGCCACTCCCCCTCAGACCTAAACCCAAGTCCAAATGCATTCCATGCTTAAATGTTTCTTGGAAGTAACTGCTTCCTTGGGAATGGCCATGTATGTCACCAGCTTACCTTTGAATAGGGAAGGGTCATACTAGTTCATGTCCTGGGACTTCCAATATGGCTGCACATTGAATAAGAGCTAAACTCTAGCTCTCCAAGTGTGAAAACAGAAATTCAGCAGAGAAGGGCCGTAGACTTGTGTTTATGGATACATTTCAGTAACTGGCTAGTAGATGTACTGTCTGGATGCAGGAAAACAAGAAATATAGAGGACCTGGAAAAAAATCAGCTACAAAAAGTGAGGAAGAAACACTGACTGGGGAAATTTCTGGACCCGCTCAGCAAAAAGCAATGCAGTCTCCAGCTATGAATTCTAGTAACCTACAGGAAGGTATAAGACAACTGTACACATACCTGGATAAATAAGTGAAACACTGATGGAGAATATCAACACAAACAACAAAAGGTTGGAAAAAATAGAAGACAGTTTAAACAGACATTCAGATGAGGTGATAAAGCTGCAAAAGTCAGAGGTCAATATGAAGAAAAGGCTGGCTGAATATGAGACTACTCAAGAGGAGATGTTTCAGAAAATAATAGAATTAGAGGGCAGAGCATGTAGAGAAAACTTTAGATTTTCAGCTATATTAGGAAGGAACAGATTGCATCAATTTTATGAAAGCACAAATAAGCAACTGAACTGGTATTCCACAGCAGGAGTTGTTAGTTGAAATGGCACATTGTGTGTATGTTCCAAACCTGGCTATTAGAAAGCAACCTAGACCTTTAATAGTAAAGATGCAATCCTATCAGCAGAAGGAGTTGATTGTGACAAAACTGTGGTGGAAGGACAAAGTACTAAAACTGGGCAACAGCAGTGTGTTTGTGGAAAATGATTATTCACTGTATACCAGGCAGAAGAGTACATTATGTCGAGATGCAGGTGTGAGATTCAAACTGCTGCACCCTGCTGGTCTTCAAAGTATTCTTCCCTGGAGGGACAAAATAATTTTTTGATGAAGTACATGCTAAGCAGGAAGAAGTATGCTGTGAAACACAAGGAGATTATGCTTGTTTTTCTGATAAGGACCACAGAGAGACTGTACCCGTGAAACCTTATCTAATGTTTCAACAGAAAATGTTGGAGGGAAGGAAGGGAGCACAAGAGGTGACTAGAAGAATCAAGAGTACTTTGGAAATGAAGCAGAGACAGGATTTGGGAGGTGGAAATGAACAGGAATAAAACCAGTTTACAACGCAGTAACTATATTTGTGAAAATTCACCCCGGGGATCACTTCTGTGGCACTGTTTGACAGGAGCACAGGAAAATAATTTTCTTGGGTGGCGAAAGTCGGGGAACCTTTTTGGCTCGGCTTATATAGGCCCCAGGGCCGATAGCCTAGTACTTACCTATGAACCTAAATATGACAGAAGAAAATCTGGAAATATTGGACTTTTTCAAAATTTATTGGACTTCTGGGGGACGCTAAAGCATATGCTCTACTTCATGTCATTAATGTTCGGAAAAGTACTCTGAGGAGGGGAAGAGGAGTCAACTGTCGAGGAAATATTTTTTTCATAAATAGTACTATTTTTGTGATGTGTGATTTTCTTTACATGCTATAAAGTAAAGTTTTCCCAGTTATTTCTAACTGTAATAGGGATTTTAAACAGGTGCTGCTTTTCTTTTTTTCTTTTCTTTCCCCTTCTCTCTCTCTTCTTGTTCACTTTTAAGAAATGTAGGCACTGCAGTGTGAAAGAAAAAGCCTGGTTAAAAAAGCATGACAGGAGAAAAAGTAATGTGCTTTTTTTCATTCTTGCATAGGGGAATGACTTGATTGAGGACCTTAGATTGATTTGGTAACAAGCTTTAAGAGAGCAAGTAAATGAAAAAGAATACTGAATATTATCAGACTTTTTTCTAGCAAATACATATTTGCTTAGGTGCAATTCTAAAGCTGGTTGTCTTGTTTCCATGGAAACAATCTGATAAGGAGAACCTGGCTGTCTGGTTCTCATGTCTCCATGGAGACAATCTGACAAAGAGAAACTAGCTACAATCTGGTGAAGAGTGATTGGCTTCTTCTTCTTCTTCTTTCGGCTTTTCCCAGTTAGGGGTCGCCACAGCAGATCACCTGTGATGAAAAAAAAAAAAAGAAAAGAGAAATTGGCTAGGACATAATGTTCTCTGAAAGCATTCAGGGTTTTTTCCAGCTTGGAAAGCAATAAAAACCAAATAGCACTTACTAGAAGAACAGGCTGCACCATGTGTTTTAGCATGCATAACCTGCCTTTTAGGGTAACTCAAGTCTGTCAATGTGGCTGTGGGACTTCTGTTCCTATTAGGAGGATAAAACTTCAATATCTGAAGATTTACATATTTTATATGTATAAGTACATAGTTAATAGTTTTATGGGGTATTGGGGTGTGTGTTTGTTTTTCTGTTTGAGGGCTTTCAATAAAACAAAAAGTTTTGTAAAATGTGACATAGGCTCAAATGGAAATCTCAAGAAATAACTGTATAAAAGTTCAGCCTGCCAAACAGTATATCCATTTAACACAAAAGCTGAAACTAGACATTTAACAAGAAAGGTGTTCTCCGTAAAAGTTGGGAATAATAGCTTTTTAATGAAATGACGCTTTCTGTAATGTCTTTGAATGTCAATGGTCTCACAGATAAATAGAAAAAAGAAAGAGTAGTGAATTATATTAAAAAATGTAGAGTGCAAATAGCTATAAAACAGGGGGTCTACTTCATTTGCCCTAACTTCCGATTGCCCGATACCAAATGACTGAAATTTCATTTGACCAAAAATTAATTTGACCAATACTTCATTTGACCGACAAGTATTATTGGCAAGTAAATGGGATATGCCCCCTTCCCCACTGTAGTGCAACCTTGGAGTTAGAATATAAAGTTGGGTGGTGGGGGGCACAGCCCCCCACAATGGGGGTTGTGGGGGGTGAAGCCCCCCACTTAATTTCATATTATATTGTTTAGTTTTGCTTTAATATTGCTTAGTAAAACAAAAGTAAGTGGGGGGGCTTTGCTCCCCACACCCCTCATAGTGGTGGGCTGTGCCCCCCTAATATATATTCTAACTCCAGGGTCACACTACAGTGGGGAAGGGGGCATATCCCATTTACTTGCCAATAATACTTGTCGGTCAAATGAAATGTCGGTCAAATTAATTTTCAGTCAAATGGGGTCGGGCAAATGGTTGTCAGGCAATCGGAAATTAGGGCAAATGAAGTAGATCCAAAACAGGAGACACATTTAGAACTATACATGTGAATTTGATAAAGAAAGGTTTTTAGGATGGTTATTCGGTGGAATACCTGAGACAAAGGAAAAGAGGAGTACTTACATTAATTGCAAGAGGAGCTCCAACAGTGATAGAAGAGGATAAAAAGGTAATTACAGATTGTAGTTCTAAAGGGCTACTGGCAAGGGAGGACATGTACACTGCCATGTATTTATATTCCACCTAAAATTGCTGTAATAGACCTTATGACAATTCTGGTTGAAGTAATCAGTTTTCGGCAAGGTATATTATTTATAGGTGGGGACTGGAATCTGATTTGCAGCAGTGAAGATGTGTCTGGGGGCCCCAGAAGGGAAAGTATAAAAAAGGAGGGTACATTTTTGAAGAAATTTTTGAAAATATTTGGCACGGAAGATGTGAATTCAGTAATAAGAGTTCAGAGTGAATTTACATATTATTCGTCAATATATAAAAACTAGGCTAGGCAGAATTTGCATTTAATTGAAGGTCTTGATATGCACCCAGTAAATATTTCAGATCATGTGCAAATAACTAAAATTAATACACAGGGTAATGAAATAAAAATGAGACACTGGCGCTCTCCCACTTATCTGTTGAAAAGAGAGGAATTTAAGGAATGGGTAGTGGAAATTCAGGAGCTAGTAGACAGGATAGAAATTTCTTCTGAAAATATAGCTAGGGACTGGGATAAAAGTAAGGTGGAGATTAAAAATAGGGTGGAAATAAAAGAAAGGGAGCTATGGTTAAGATGTAACAAGAATTATTTAGAGGGACTGACAAATGTTAAAGTATTCCAGAATAGTGGGAATCTCTCAGAACAAGAAGAGGGTCAACTGCAGAATGCTAAGCAAAAATAAGAAGTTATGTACCTACCATAACGTTCCATGTTAGTTGTCCTCTTCTCGCCTTCTTTCTTGCTGGATCGGCCAATACTAAAGCTCGAGAGCTAATTCCACCAACTCGAGGCTCCCCTATATCCCACAATGCTAGGCGGTAACTACTCAGATCTCGTTTGATAGCTAAACCAAGCAGTTCTGGTCTCCACAGTATGGAGAAAAAAGAACCCACCTCTATATAAACCTGAATGTAAGCTACCACAAACATATAAAAGGGGGAATAGAGGTGGTAGAACATGTGGGAAGGAAAACTCCAAAGGAAGATCCCAAAATTTCCTATCGGTCTGTCCAGGCTAGGGGGAAGGAGGGTGGGACGCAAGAAAGAAGGCGAGAAGAAGACAACTAACATGGAACGTTATGGTAGGTACATAACTTCTTAATGTTAAGTTGTCAATCTCGCCTTCATTCTTGCTGGATGGGACCGCGTCCCTAGCACCTTATTCCGGGTGGCCTATCAAAACAGACTCTTGAGAACAGTGGAACCAAAGTTGGCACGGTTTCTGGAGGCCATATCCAATTTGTAATGTAATATGAAGGTATGAGGAGAAGCCCAAGTGGCTGCTGCACAAATGGAAAATATTGGCAGCCTGTCCTGAAAAGCTACAGATGTAGTTAATGCCCTAGTTGAATGAGCTCTAGGTCTCGAAGGCAGTTTTTGATGTCTGATTTCATAGATGAAGGTAATTATAGAGGTAAGCCATCTTGAAAGGGACACTTTAGTAACTGGAAGGCCCAATTTCCCTTCCGCCTAAGACAGGAAAAGCTGATCAGATTTCCTGAACTGTTTAGTCCTGTCTAAATAATATCTAAGTTGGCGGTGAACATCTAGAAAATGTAACTTTTGTTCCGACCTGTTGGAATAGTCAGGGAAGAAGACGGGGAGATCAATCGTTTGGTTCAGGTTTGTCTCAGAGGAAACCTTAGGTAAGAAGGACGGATTAGTCCGGAGGGACACCCTATCTTTGTGGAAAACTAAGTAAGGAGGACGACTGCACAGAGCATGAAGTTCAGATACCCTTCTAGCTGAAGTTATGGCTACTAGAAAAAGTGTTTTCCATGAGAGCAACTTAAGTGGGCATGAAGCCGCTGGTTCGAAGGGGGGGAGAATCAAGGTTGCCAGAACCAAATTTAAGTCCCATTGAGGAGGGGGATCTTTGATTGGGGGCTTGAGCAGAAAAACACCTCTTAAAAAGTCTTTGCAGAGCTTAATGGGACATGATACTGGAGTCTGAGACACCTACATGAAAATTAGATATAGCAGCTAGTTGTACTCTAATGGTAGATGAAGAAGAGTCTAAATGAAAGAGCTCTGCCAGAAAGTCTAGAATAGACTGGATAGGTGCAGTGAAGGGGTCGATATTTTTTGATGCTGCCCAGAAGGAAAAACGTTTCCACTTACTATTATAAATCTTCCTGGTAGAAGATTTGTGAGAGGCTATCAGGATGTTTCTGACCGAATGAGAGATTAAGGGAAGCCTGGCTAGGGTAGGAATCGGAGAAACCACGCTGTGAGGTTGAGAAAATGAAGGGAGTGGTGCAGCTGGCCCGACTAGTGGGTCAACAGATCTGGCACTGGTTCCAGATGCCAAGGCTGCTCCAACAGGTAATGATGGAGGAACGGAAACCATATCTGTCCAGGCCAGTAAGGGGCAATGAGGATCATTGTAACTCTCAAGGCGATAGCTTTCTGAATTAATTGAGATATCAGTGGAAAGGGGGGGAAAGCATACAGAAGTCCCCGGGACCAATCGTGGACTAGAGCATCTCTGGTGGGATGGCCTGGTAACGGGAAGAGAGTGAAGAAGTCGTGACACTTGCTGTTTTGGGGAGTAGCAAAAAGATCGCAGGAAGGCTGGCCCCATCTTTGGAAGACTTCTTCCAGCACTGATTTCTTTAGAGACCACTCGGGGGGCATGAGAATGGCCCTGCTCAACTTGTCCGCAATCACGTTGGACTTCCCGGGAATGTGCGTTGCTATCAGAAAACGCTGAGAAGAAATTGCCCACTGCCAAAGTCTGAGTGCCTCTCGACATAAGGGGTAGGATCTGGTTCTGCCCTGTTTGTTGATGTACCACACTACGGACATGTTGTCCGTCTTAATTGCAATAGTCCCTGTGGGAAGAGAGTCCTGAAGGGCTTGCAACACTAAAAGCACTGCTCTCATCTCTAAGACATTTATGTGCAAGTGGCACTCAAAAGGTTGCCACGTGCCCTGGACTGTCCTGCCCTGATAATGCCCCCCCCCCCCACCCGATCAGGGAGGCGTCCGTTGTCACCGTGGCGACTGGGGGGGGGATGAAAGGTCTGCCCTGGAGAACTTGAGGTGATGTGATCCACCAAGACAGGTGATTCTTGCATGACTGAGTTATTAGTATGATGTGAGACATCGGGAGCTGTTGGAAGGACCATTGAGTAAACAGCACCCATTGGAGGATCCTCAAGTGGAAACGAGCTAAGGGGAGAAGGGTGATAGTAGCTGCCATGAGTCCTAATACCTTCAAGACTACCCTGGCTTTGACCTTGTTGCATTGTAATAGAAGGTAAACTTGTTTGCGGATATCTAACACTCTTTGCTCTGTAAGTCTGGCAGAAAGATTGAATGTGTCTAAGGTGGTGCCTATAAAGGTAATAGATTGACAAGGCGACAAGGCAGATTTTTCCAAATTTATTGAAATGCCTAGAGCTTGGCAAGTTTGGATGGTGAAGTCTCTGGATAGAAGCAGTTGATGTCTGGTGGTGGCGGTAAGGAGCCAGTCATCTAAATATGGAAACACCTGGAATTCTTGACGTCTCAAGTGAGCCGTGACCACTGCCATGCATTTGGTAAACACTCGGGGGGCTGTAGTGAGACCAAAGGGCAGGGCTCTGAACTGGTAGTGACTGGCTCCCAGCTTGAAGCGGAGAAACCTCCTGGAGCGTCTGTGCATTTTGATATGGTAGTACGCATCCTGAAGGTCTATCGAGCACATCCAATTGTCCTGACCCAAGAAGGGTAGAATGGACTGCAGCGTGACCATCCGGAATTTTGTTTTTTTTATATAAATGTTTAACTTGCTGAGATCCAGTATAGGTCTCCAGTCCCCTGTTTTTTTTGGTACCAAAAAGAATTTGGAGTAGATTCCGGATCCTTGCTGGTCTGCTGGGACTGGTTGGATAGCTCTTTTTGACAGCAGCTTTGATATTTCTAGTGCTGCTTGTTCCTCAGACTGGGTGGAACGTCTGGAAGGGATCCTTTGGGTTGGGATGGGATGTGAATAAAGGGAATTTTGTAACCCTCGGATATGATTGACTGTACCCATTTGTCTTGGGTGAGGGAAAGCCAGGCTTTTGGGTACAGTGATAATCTTCCCCCGACTGCCTCCGAAGGTGGACAGCCGGGCAGCTCCTCAGGGATGCTGAAAGGGTTTATCAGAGAAAGTTTCTCTGCTACCCTGGTTTTGCGGACCTCCTCTACCCCTAGGCCGGCGTCTATTGTTATTCCCCCCTCTGCCTGTATAGGGGAATCGACCTTGTGCGTCAGATGAGACTCCCTGAGGTTTGCAGAACCACATTTTTCCTCCCCTCTGACCTTTTGGATAAGGTCTAGAAGGGGTAGAAAAATGGACTCCCACGGCAGAGAGAATCTTACCTTCCACCTTGCACCTAGTCAATGTATCCTTCACCTGAGGACCAAACAAAGTTGAGCCATCAAAGGGGGAATTGGTGAAGGACGCCTTGAAAGGGTCCGCAAAATTGCAAAGCTGCATCCAAGCGTGACGTCGTAAAGCTACACCTGTGCCTGCGGCCCTACTCGCCCCATCAGCAGCATATGAGATAAGCCGCATGGAGGAGTTAATCGAATTCAGGGTTGCCAACTGGGAGTTCATTTTGTCTTGGAACCCCTCAGCTGTTGGATCCTGTATAGCCTCACCCATATCCTTGAGCAAATCTCTCTGGAGACGGGTGAAGTGACACAAGTAGTTCAGCGACCGCATTGAAAAGGTCGCTGATGAAAACATCCACTTACCGTACCTGTCCATGGTCCTAGACTCCTTATTAGGAGGATGGACAGGTACCGAAGCATCGGCTAACTCCTTCTTAGTGGCTGCGGCCACCATGGCATCAACAGAGACACCTTTAGATAGAAACTCTTTCTCCTTAGGGGCAGTAATAAATTTTGACGACCTCCTTGGGGTAGGTTCCACTGAATCAGGGGCCGTCCAAGCCTTCCTTGCCACCACTTCCATAAGGGGGTCAAAGGGAGGGGACACCCAGGAGGTGGAAGGGCGAGAGCCAAATGCCTCAAGCTAAACTGACTCATCCTCTGAAGGGTTAAGGGCGGGCCAGTTCCCCCTCTGTTTCAGGATTTCAAGGATGTCAGCAAAGGAGACATCCTCAGAGGGGGACTGAGGGGAACCTTCAGATTCCTCCAAGTCAGTGTCAGAGGTGATAGACTCAGGGGAGTCAATGTGCTTCCTCTTGCACTGTCTCTTCCGAGGGGGTTCTCCTACCGGATCAGGAGAGGCCTCGGAAGAGGAGGAAATTCCCAATGGGGAAACTTGAGGAGCTGGCTCTCTGCGGTCTGATACAAGGGGATGGGTAGAAATCACCGCAGGCACTGAAGAGGGAGGAGCTGACGGAGCCGACTGTGGGGTAGACACTGGGTCTAGCACACTCTGCATGACTTCGAAGGTGCCCCTATCAGGCAAGGCCGGAGGTCCCCGCTCCGAGGAGACAAGGACCCCCCCGGCACTGACAGGGATGGCTCCGAGGCTGATGTCGGAGCTGAACTCACCAGCGCTGACGCTCCGAGAGGGAGAACGGGGTTGGACAAGGGTCCGATGCCACTCGCCCCCTCGGAGCCAACGAGGGAAGCTTGGTGCCGAGATCCCTCCAATGAGGAAATCGGAGCAGACGATGGAGCCAAAGGGGAAGGTATCGGCTCCGAAGCACCGACAGCCATGGCTCCGAACTCAAAGGAGTCAGAGGAGGAATAAAATCAGGGATGGAAATAGCCGCTGACTGTTGAGTAGGGCTATGCAGCATTTGGGCCAGTGCCTCGGACTTGAGAAGTCTACTCACCACCCTTTGTAAATCATGGTCGGACAGCCTGGAGGACCGAGAGGAATGAGACCTATGACTCCGCTCCGACAGAGGAGGGGATCCCGGAGCCGATGGAAGGGGACCTAGAGCTCTTCTTTGAAGGTGGCTCCAATAAGCCTATCGGAGCCAACTGAGTCTTGTCAACCTTGGCTCCAGCCGGAGCCGAGGTAATGGTATGAGATTTGGAAACATCGGCTCCAGCCGGAGCCGATGTCGAAGCCGTTTTAATGCTTCCAGGGGACGGATCTGAAACTGGAGCCGACGGTCTGGAAGTCTTAGAAGGCTTCCCTGATGCAGACTGGGTCGGGGGGCCTTCAGGCTTTAACAAGCCACATAGAATCAACTTATTTTTGCGTTCCTGCAGGACTCTAGGGCTGAATGCATGGCACACAGCACATGAGTCCTGCAGGTGCAAAGGTCCCAGGCAATATACACAAGAAGTGTGACCGTCTGTCAGAGACATTTTCTGACAGCACGAATCACACTTCTTGAAGCCTGAGACCTTGGAGTCTTTAGACATCCTAAACAGCTGAGTGAAGAAAAACACAAACACAACACACAGACACACCCTTAACCAAAATAAAAATCCAGTCACACCGAAGGACTAGGGAAAGGAGAGGGAGAGGGCCAAAGGCCTAAAAGTTAAGAAGGGAATAAAAAGGGAATTCTAACACACGAGGGGACCCAATTTAAACTAATGGAATACTTTAAATAAAAACTAAACTAAATGGAAAAAATTAGAGGTTGAAATTGAAGTTTCTGAACAAGAAAACGTACTAACCTGCCAGAGCCGGTAGAAGAAGCACCTCATCAGCTAAGCGGCAAACGAGATCTGGGTAGTTACTGCCTAGCATTGTGGGATATAGGGGAGCCTCGAGCCGGTGGAATTAGCTCTTGAGCTTTAGTATTGGCCGAGTCGGAGCCGAGGATCGGCTCCGAACACATTCAGCAAGAATGAAGGCGAGATTGACAACTTAACATTAAGGGATTACTTTGACAGTATGCACGAGTTTAGAAAGATTGCTGTTAGCAACTGCTTTTTGATGATAACACAAGAGCACAAAAACTTTTGGCACAATGAACCAAAGATCCTGTAACGGTATTTGAAATATTTTGGAAAGTCTAAGAAAGTCTGTATAAAGCAGAGAAATATGGAAATCAAGAAAGGATACAAATGGAAATGTTTATGGAAGAATTGAATATACCAAGGTTAGAGGTAGATGAGGCTCAATTACTAATGGTTAGGATAGGAGGAGATGAGGTAAAATTGTGATGTATAACCAATGTACAGGAAAGTCCCTAGGAATAGATGGTATTCCTGTGGAAGTTTGGAAGCTAGATGGGAAAAATACGGATAAAGATCTGGAAGGTTTTGTTTAACAGTATTTTAAGAAGAGAACTACCGACTTCCTGGAAGAGAGCAGTGTAATATCTAGAGAGGGTAGAGATCCATCGGACCCAGCATCATACAGGCCCGTTTCAATACTAAACCATGTTTATAAAATTTTCATGTCTGTAATGGCTAAAAGAGTAATAAAAGTAATACCAAAATTGATAGACATGGATCAGTGTGGTTTTGTGGAGGAGAAGCAAACATTTGACAATATTAACAGAACATGGATAATCCAGAGGGAAGCAGAATGCAAGAAAATACCATTATTGTTAGTGGCTATTGATGTAGAGAGAGCATTTGACAAAGTAAGATGAGACTTTGAGCATGGCAATGGAAGCATTTGCTGAAAAAAATTATAAGGTTGATTAAGAGGGTATATGAGGGATCGGAGGCAAAAATGAAAGCGAGGTGGGGTCTTTCTGATAATTTCTACTTGAACAGATTAACTAGGCAGAGCATCCTCTTTCCCCTTTATTTGCATTTTATTTAGAACCATTGGCAAAGAAAATAAGGGACTCAGAAATTCAAGGATATTGGGGCGTGGCCAAGGATGAACACAGGATAGCAGCAGATTTCTTCAGCTCCACCAACTTAACTGCACTGACAGGAAATAATTACTTTAAAAATCAACTAATGAAATAATTTTCTTTCTAAATACGTTTGGAATATCAGTTTCTTGAATAATATCTAAAAAAGAAAGAAAATTTCAATAATTTTCCTGTCAGAAATCATCTTGGAAATTTCTCTGTCATCACCTCTGTTCAAAATGAGTTCCAGTAAGACAAATTCTCAGGATTCCAGCATCAAGAAAGAGCTTCAGTCTCTGATATCTACTATTCAGCAACTTACTACCAAAATGGACAAACTGGATACTAAAATTGATAACTTCATAGAAAAAAACTACAAAACAAATGGATTTGTTACATCAAGACTTGCAACAACAGAAGGCTCAGATTACAGGCATAGAAGAGACTGTTAATGATATGGAGAACAGAATCCAGGAAGAAGAAATTAACATTGAGTTTTTGCTGAAGCAGAACACACATCTACAAACCAAACTTGATGACCTGGAAAATAGATCTAGGCGCAATAATATTAGGATTTTTGGACTGCCAGAAAATATAGAAGGTAACAGTATTACTTCCTTTTTAAATACTTGGCACCCCAAAACTTTAGATTTGTCAGAAGCATTTTCTTTTGGTATTGAAAGAGCCCATAGGTCCTTATCTAATTTTAACTCTAACAAAAAGTATCCTAGATCAGTTATAGTAAGATTTTTATCATCTTATGACAAGGAGATGGTGCTAAAATCTGCATGGGCTAAAGCACCTATTAAAATTAATGAGGCAACTGTGCGTTTTGACAATGACTATTCTTCCTTGGTAATAACTAAAATAAAAGTTTTTTTTGCCATTAATAAGAGAGCTTAAGAAAGCACAGTTCAAAACCTACCTTTTGTTTCCTGCCAAACTAAAAATCTTTTTACCTGATGGCCCTAGAATTTTTGAAGACTTGGACTCTGCTTTGCTGTATATTAAAAAAATAAGATATTGGATAAAATAGAAGATATGGAATGGGCTAGTCCTTCGTTAAAGAGGATGGCAACAGGAACTTCTTGGAAGACTTCAGAGAGGCAAAAAAGACTAAAAAACAAATGACATGTTCTATGTTTTTTTTTTCTCTTTCTCCACCTCTCTTAATCTCTTCAAATACAGTTACTGCATCTCCAGAAAGCCACAAATATTCTAAAAGATTTATTCAAAGATATTTTCTGTGTGCAAAGAACTGTTTTTGTTTCATAAATAGTCAAACTCTCTGAGGAACAAATAACAAGCTATCAATCAACTTGTTTCTCTTTGTGATAAAGAGACCTAAGGTTAGTAATTTGATACATTTTCTTTCTCTTCTTGTTTTAAATAATGGCATTCTTTATAAACTATGCATTTAGTGAGGGGTGGGGGAGGGCAAGGAGAGAAGTATGATGTAAAATATGAAAAAGTGAAATAATAACTTATTATTTTTTTTAAAAACTATATATGATGTTTAAACACTGTTTCTAAATATTATACCATGACTTTATTGCTTATACATGATTACAAATAATATGTCATGATTTAATTGCAAATAATTAGAACTAAAATAGTTGTAAATAACATGTTTCATATTTATCTTTATTAATATAAACAGCAAGTAATATTTTATTGTAGATACTCTTTGTAGCTTCCTTTTTTCTTCTTTTCTCTTTCTTCTCTCTCTCTCTCTCTTTCTTTTCTTTTCTCTCTCTCTCTTTTTCTCCCATATAAGTACATTTATATGCTTCTGGTAATACTGATATATGTATATAATAAGATTTGTATCAGAAAATGAAATGGGGCATAAAAAATTAGTTGTATTATATGTTAATAACTGTAGGCTTAGTTTCACTGTCATAGAGACTGTAATGACTTATAAAATACTTCGCGATGGTTTTGCACTGTTTAGTTTCATTTGTATTGCTAAATGAATGTCAGTCACTTGCATTTATTAAAATTCCCGCCAGAATGTTAAGGGAGACAATTTGGGATGTGGGTTACCTCGTGAATAGTGTCCTCGAGTTGTTTTAAAAGCTTCAACACTCGAATAGTGTCCTCGAGTTGTTTTAAAAGCTTCAACACTCAGAATACATGCAGAGAAGCTGAATGCAGTCATTTTGAACTTTGACCCCTGATTTCACACTGACCCATCGCAGATTCAAGAAGAACACTCTTCCAGGAAGTAGAACTGCTGTAAATGCGACTTTGTGATGAAAAACGAACTCTATAACATTTAAATGTGAGTTATTTTTTATAACAACTTACTTATTTAAGATGTAATTTATAAAATATGAAAGTTATAATGATTTTAAATGATTCAGTATGCCATAGTAAGCAAGTGAGATATTTTAGAAGGCATAGAAGGTAAAACGTATATACATATGTTTTTGAAAGCTTACATGACTGCAACATATTAATGTATATAAATACTTATGATTTAAACATATATAATGTTATAAATCATTTGACTTATCTAATTGACAAGCATAAGTATCATTATGATTTTATCTTAGAAGAAACTGTCATGTGACATATTTTAAAGCAGCAGTTCAGATATATAAAATACAGATGGCTTTCTTCACAATGATTTAAGTATATCTAGGAATTTACATTGCTGTGCAGTATGATTTGTAACCATATCTATGAGTATAAATATTTTATTTAACTGGCAATAATAAGTATGAGAAGAAAGCTTTGGTGCAAGTAATTTAAAGTTTTTTAAAACTGTTAACTGCATTTCTATGACAGAAAATAGGAATACCCTAATATATGTAATGTTTGAACCATAATAGCCTAAGTTATTGAATCTAAATGAACATAAGAACTTATTTTTACAAACTTTTAATAAACTAATATATAGATATGCCCCCCCCTTTTTTTTTTTTTTCTCTCTCTCTCTCTCTTCTTGGTTCCCATTATCAAGTTTATTAGAATGCTATTTTGATTATAAATGTATTATACTAAATAGATGTACATAGCAGTATGAACTGTTTCTAAATGTTCTTATTTGTTTATATGAAGCTGATTTATAAATTGTTTAGCTTTGTCTTACTAGATAATCTAATTAAATGAGGTTAACTTTAGTTAATAATAACCAGTATTAAATTGATATGGTGGCAGCTGAGGTACTGCTGCTTAGGATAGGGGGATAACTTGAGTGGTATGTGCTACTCAAAGTTGGAGTTTTTAACTCCAGGCTGGGTGCAATGTTTAATCCTAATACTATTTTCATCTGTTTATTGTTTGTATATAGTTCTGACATCCACAACACATTTTATAAACTCATTGTCACTACAAGTAAAAATGAAGCTTATACAAAATCCCATAAGATTTTCAATAAATACAGCTATATTTAATGGTACACCTAAAGGAGGAGGTATAATATCACTTATTTTGTTAATTGTTATTCTGATTATAAGTTTTATATGTTTAAAAAAAGCCAAATGATTTCTCTAAAAGGAATTTCTTTAAACATTAATGGACTGAATAACCCATGTAAAAGGGCAAGTTTAATGAGATACATTAATTTACATAAGGCCAACTTAGTATTCCTTCAAGAAACACATCTCCTGAAAAAGGATATTGATAAATTAGCCAGTAATAAATATACAGTCTTGGTTAGTTCAGAACACACTCAGAAAAAAAGAGGAGTGGCTATCTTATGGAACAAAAATATGCCCATACCTAAAACTATTAAGTCTTATGAAGATGATAAAGGAATGTTTTGTATGGTTACAATACAGATTAATGTAAAGACATATACATTAATCAGTGTATATTGGATACCAGGAATTGGCATTAATACAGTGAAATACCATCTCAATAAGATCATATCATTTTCTATAGGAGATATTATTTTAGCAGGTGACTTTAATTGTATTCTACATGAAAAAGATACTACTACTATAGGAAAAAGGAAAATTACATCTAATGCAAAACATTTAAAGGATTTTGTTAATTTATATCATTTGAATGATATTAATAATCAGATAGATTCAAAATCATTACCATACACTTTTTTTCTAACAGATATAAAACTTATTCAAAAATAGATAGAGTCTTTATTTCTAACCAGATGGTAACAGACTTAATTAATTCTAAAATCATTTTGTGTCCTATATCAGATCATAATTCAATTGTCTTTGAGTTTATGATAAAAAGTACTTACAATGTTCAGATCAAAAGGATACCAGCGTACTTAACTCAACTAAAAGACTATAAAGATTATATACTTTCAGAAGTGCAACATTTTTTAGACATAAACAATACACCTGAAGTCTCCATTGTTTATGTTTGGGATGCTTTAAAATCATACCTATATGGACAAAGTATCAGATGGTATAATAATAAAAGGAAATCTTGGGACAAGGAATTATTAGATATTCAAAGCAAATTAGACTCATATAAGCATAATAATAAAGAAAATATTATGGACAAAAAAGTTATTGAAGAAATAAATAAATTAAATGAGAAATACAAAGAAATTTTAACTCATAAAGTTAAAATAACATTAGAGAAATACAAGTTTTTGTCTTACTCAATAAGTCCCAAATACTTACATAGACTTAAAAATAAAACAAAAAGGTTGAATAAGCAAAATCATATCAAAGAAATTTTCTCTCCAAGGAAAAAGAAGAATGTTTCTAGTTTACCAGAAATATTAGATGAATTTAGAAATCACTTTCACAAAATTAATCATAATAACATTAACATGGAGCCTAAAGATAAAATAAAAAAATTTATAACTACAAACACGAACAAAAAACTTAATAAACAACAGACTAAACTATTGGATAAAAATATTTCATATACAGAGGTTGTTACACAAATAAACAAGCTTAAATCAAACAAAGCACCAGGTAATGATGGTATTATACCAGAGATCTATAAAATTCTTTCCAAATGTACATACTCATTAATACATAAGGTTTCCATTTTTGCCCAAAATGAGTTAACAACTCCCCCATCTTGGCAATACACATTTATTTCGCCAATTTTAAAACCCAATAAAGACCCAACCAGATGCACTTCATATAGACCTATCTCATTACTTAATGTTGACTATAAAATGTTTATGAGTATTTTTGCTGATAGATTAAAGACAATCATTCCAGGTATTATAGATATAGATCAGACAGGCTTTATTGTAAATAGAAATACTTTTGATAATATAAGGAGAACTTTAACGTTAATTGATTTTGCAAATAGGAAAAAGAAAGATTTAACACTTATTAGTCTCGATATAAGTTCAGCATTTGATTCAGTAAGTTGGGACTACTTGTTTATCTTACTGAAGTGCACAAACTTCTCAAATGCATTTGTAAATCTAATTGAACATCTATATAAAGGAGCACTGGCTTACATTAAGATAGGAACATATGTCTCACAAAAAATACCCATTTTAAAAGTAACAAAACAAGGGAAACCACTCTCCACTATTATTTACTTTAATAATGGAGCCTTGGGCTAATTTGATCAGAAACAGTACTGATATAGAAGGATTTGATATAGATGAAAATACAATATCTAAAATTCAACTTTTTGCAGATGATGTTCTAATTACATCAGCAGGATCTAACTCTTCTATGCAGTCCTTATTTGATAAAATGATGGATTTTAAAAATATCTCTGGTTTAATATTCAATGAAGAAAAAACTAAAATATTACCAATATATACACGAAAAAATGTCCTCATTAGTGATTTTAGCAAATATATACCCAACTCAGGTCATATAACATACTTAGGTATAATATTATCTAAAGATATCAAATCTATTATACATAATAATTATAGTACCTGTCTTCTTAATATACAAAATCTTTTCAATAGCTGGAACAATATGTTTTTTACCATGGAAGAGAGACTTACAACTATTAAAATGATAATATTCCCTAAGATATTATACTTAATACAATCAATAATACTCCCACCTACAAAAATAATTATCAAGAAATTGAATTCACTAATGTTAAATTTCTTATGGGCACCTAATAGACCTAGGATTGCATTAAAGAAACATACTAATAGCTGGTCTCAAGGGGGCATTTCATTTCCAGACTTTAATTTATATACTATCTCTTCTATTATAAAAGTTATTACTTTGTTAATAGATCAGTCATATGTTGCAAGATGGAAAGATTACTGGGAACTAATTAGCATTCACTTTATGAAAATCTCTTTAACACATAAAAATATTATTGTAAATAACCCCATGTTATGGTTACTAAAAGAATTTTGTACTTCACCTGTTACACCAAAATATATAGTTAGTTACCCATTAAACATTATTATCAGTTATCGTAATTTTATATTCATGCATCCTAAGTATAAGGAATGGAATTTTATTCTATTTCCTATAATGTATACACAAGGTATGCTTTTGTCAACCACTTCTGAAAGAACTCTTTTAGTCACAGAGAATGATCTAAAGTATTGGTATCGGTTGCTATCTGATAATAAAATAAAAAATTTAGACTTCTTAAAACAAGAATTTGATCTGAGAGAAACTTGTTGGTTAGAAGTTCAGACCTTTAGACAACATCTTATTAATAAAATTGATTTAATGTCTATAACAGTTAAAGAATCTATTCCAATACTGATTGATTACTTGATATTAAATTTACAACATAGAGTTTCTGATAAAGGTAAGCTCTCATACATACATAAAATTATCAGATAAGAAACTTATAACAGTGCAGATACCTATTGGAATTATTTCATTTCCATTAATGGTGACTCACCAAAACAACAAGATAAACAATATATATTGGAATCTGCTTATAAAACTACTTCTTCCATTAATTGGAGACTTTTTACTTGGAAATTTTTACATAGATCCTTCTATACACCTTTAATGATGAATAAAATTAATAATAAAGACAACCTATGTAAAAGATGTAATGTAGAAATTAATGCTGATTGGGCACATATGTTTTATGACTGTATAAAATTGAAGGAATATTGGAAGTTAATCAATGATTTTTTGCAGGCCCTTTTTACAGATAATTTCATTATTTCTAAATCACTTATATTATTCAACACTCCTGTTCCTAAAAGTGTTTAAAAAGTTAAGCTTCTCTTATTATGGTCTATTCTAGCAGTGGCTAGAAAAATAATAACTAGAAATTGGATTTCAGATACCCCTCCTTCGTTTAATGAATTTAAAAATGTTATGACTGAAGTGTGTCATATGGAATTGATGACAATAAAATCAAGAACTAATAGAAAAACATCTTATTATATTATATGGGATACTTTACAAAACCTGTTAAAAAAATCTTAGTTTCAATAGCATGGCATTTTAGTTTAATCAATTGATTTGATTTGTAGTGGATGTCTTTGTAAATACTTTGGTTATTTTATTGAATGTTATAACTATTTCCATTTTAATTACTTGTATAAAATTGTTATGATATTTATTTTGTATGTTAAAAACAATAAACTTGTTTAAAAAAAAAAGAAATTCAAGGATATAATTGGTAGGGTAGTCAAGAAAAGCTAGATGTATTTGCAGATGATTATTATTTTATACCTGAAAAAAACAAACAGAACAAGATATTACAGTGTTGTGGAGCATTTTGAGACAGTTTCAAATCTTTTCAGGATACAGAATTAATGAAGCTAAAACAAGGGCAACATCGGTTAATTAGATACCCATACACAAATTTGTTCAGCAATATCCTTATTTATGGGGACATGATAAAATTAAGTATTTAGGAGTATGGATTAAAATGATTCTGGTGTGGCAGCTAAGAATATGTGGGAAGAGATTAGACAAAAGATAATACAAAAACTGGGAAAATTAAAGCTTTGTTATATGGATATGGATAGTAAGATACAAACAGTCAAAATTTTTTTAGTCCCTTTAGTCTTGTACACAGGTCAGGCATATTTTTATCAGCCAGAGGAGAAGTTGTGGATAGCAATTAATAAAAAGCTGAAGGACTTTATCTGGGAGGGGAAGAAAGCAAAAGTCAAGTGGGATAAGCTGATGCTTCCAGTAGAACAGGGCAGATTGGGATTATCCAATTTGAAGGGATATTTCAGAGCTACACAGTTGAGGCTCCTATGCATAGCACAAGCAGAAAACTGTAATTCAAAGTGGAAAGGGGTAATGTTGAAACGGGGGGAAGCTCAAGAAACAAGGAGAGACTGGGATTTTGGATGCAGGCTTTAAGGAAAATAACAATAATCATGCAGAATATTATATCCAAAAAGTAGCAGAAAGTATTCTAAGAACTAAGCCAACATGGGAATGGAGAAGGGAGATTCTGCTGATAGGGATGACTGCAGTTAAGGATTTAGATAATAGGCAAGAGGGACTGGAATTTATTGGAGAAAACTGGCAAAAGAACCAAGGTATTGGAAGCAAATAACTAGAGAGGGAAAGATGATAGAATGGGAAGATGCCAAGAATTTCTTTGGATTGCAGATTAGAGATTGCCTTCCCTATCAAGAATTGATATGATAGTATAGGCAAAGAGAAAGAAATAGGGGGGTCCTAAATGAAAGACCGGCACTGGTACTGCAATTAAAAAAAAGAATAATTAATACAGCATATAAAATATTGCATGATACCTATAAGCATCAACCAGAAGAGGGTTAGAAAGGATTGGGATGAGAGATTGAGTAAGCAATTCACAAAGAAACAATGGGAGGACATATTTATGTCTCACAAATATGCAACAAAATCTAGAAGATTTAGGATTTTTGCTTGGAAATGTTTACATATATATTTTTATACCCCAAGTAGACTCCAGAGAAGCCTCAGGTAGATAGCAAATGTTGGAAATGTGACGGGGAACAAAGAGGTAACTGGGGAACACATTTTCAGGGAGTGCAGTGAGTTGGCTGACTTTAAGGATTCCCTGTAGGAGGCACTGTTGGAGATGCTGGATGGGCAGATTGGTGTGACAAGGGAGATGATTTTTCTCTTACATGATACAGAATGGGAATTGCCTGGACATGGTAAGGCCTTGCTGTCTCTAGTTATAGTGGCTGCCAAAAAAGCAATTACTAGAAAATGGAAATCAAAATCTAAACCAACTATATTAGAAGTAGTGAATATAGTAACAGAGATAAAACAACTAGAAGTGAGATCTTTAGAAAAAGGTAAAAAGGGAATTGTGGGAACAATACATGCAGGGGAAGAATGAGGTTTAAAAGTAGAAAATTAAAGTAAAAAAATAATAATATATTGTGACTGTTCTCCCCTTTTTTCTCATTGGCTAAAGATCTTTGTCTTCTTTGATTAAGGACGACAAGCCAACTGGATTTAAAAAAATGCATTTCCTGTGGGCACAAGATTTCCTATTCAGATACCAGCAGGGAGTATGTCTATTGCTTGGGCACAATTCACTTGGATTCTGAATCTTCATTTGTGGTGCCTTCAGCAACACAGCACTAACTGGCAGAAGGAATAAATTAGTTTTGAAGGGCCAGCTTCCTTCTTCTATTTCAACTGGGGTTCAAACCCCTTCCAAGAAATCGGACAAAGGAAAGCCTGATTCAGCTTCTGTAGACAAGGATACCAGGAAAAGGTCTCTGGATCCATCACCATCTTTGGTTCCATCCAAAGAACCACCATCCAAAATTACAAGGAAGTAAGATCCGACTCCCTTGAACCCTATTACCTCAAAAGCAAAATCTCCTCAGATCTGGTCACCTCAGTACCCACTGGATTCAGTACCAACTTGACTCTGTCTTCTCCCTTTCTATAAGTGTCTCCACATAAACACTCCAGGCTACCATCTGCTAGGTCTTCCCTTAGGTCCTGCAGGAGCTTGTCTGAGACCAAAGTGGATCGGATGATTAGGAAATTCCTCAGTGCGCAGATCCAGATGGTTAATTCCGGCTCTCTGCCATTGGATCTGTGAGCCTGCCCATTATCAATCCTCACTTAATTTCTCCTTCTCCAGTCCATACCGGCTGTCTGCCATTGGATCTGTGAGCCTGCCCATTATCAATCCTTACTTAATTTCGCCTTCTCCAGTCCATACTGTAGTTTTGGAGCCACCCTATCTGAGAAACGTGGGAGTGTCCTCACATCTGAAGATAGGTTGCTGTTCGACTCCGACTACTTCCCTGAGCCATCCGGCTCCAAATCTTTTGGAGCAAGAGGACTCTCAGAGCCACACCATCAGCACTGGGATCCAGGGGTCTGGGGTTGAGTCCAAAACTGTTTGAGCTATCTTTGCCCCTTGGTGCTTTGTTGACTCCATCCTCAGGTGGAGGGCCTTGAAGGATTCTGAGGTTGTTGCTGCAGGAGACTTTAGCTTCGGTGTTGCTGGCTTTGGTCTCCTGTAGGCAGTCTGCCTTCAAGATTGTGGAGACCATTCTCTTTATTTAGAGAAATGACATCCCTGCCCTCCCCTTGTCATATCTGTACCGCCTTTGAGTCTTAGCTTTGAACCTCATTCGCTTTTGTTTGATATACATTTTACCCTGATTTTCTGCTTCATTTATCTGAGCGTAACGGCTTGAGCACAGCACTGAACCTAAACTCCCACCCCTCTTCTGCTTTCCACAGAACCCTGCCATGACTGCAGCCCACCTTTTCCTCTAGACCCTTGTCTTAGAATTGGCTTATTTAGTGTAATTTAACATAGTATAGCCATAACGTTTCCCTGCCGTTAAATTAGATTAGTTACAGCTGCATCTGATTACAGCTGCTTTGGTTGATTGATTTTTTTTTCACAATCTGCTGCGACTGCAGCCTGGCCCAGTCCACTCCATTTGGCCACAGTACACTGGGACTCACTCTGCTCCCCTACCCTAGCCCCAATCCCACACAACCCCCTCATAAATTACATTTATACTAACCGCATTACATTCTACCTACTACTCCTAAACAGTTGCATCACTATTATGTCATGCCTCTTAAAAATCCCACCCATCTTCTGCCCCTTCTCCATTTTTTCCGACACCTGCACTCAAAAACTCACTCATTCACATAGTATTCCTTACACTATTAATAATTACCCTCAATCTCACCATACCTCACAACCTTTCCATTATCTGCCTAAAGTCTCCCACACACCCATCCACAATTCCTCCCCCAACTGCACACTCCAACTTCAATATAACACCCCAGATCTATAACTAAACCCGAATCGAACTCTTCTCATGTAGATATTTACATTTAGGCACTTCTTCACATATATCAGTAAAACATCCACTAAATATTTTTCCCCAACATCTCACAAAAAATGAACCTTTAATTATGTGGATATATATTCCCTAACCCAGGCCCAAACTCCACCCAGCAAAATCCATCCATTGCACAAATGAACCCCCAACCAACAATAAAGCCTAACACCCCGCCATTAATTAACATACTCAAAAAAAGGTTATACATACTCCTGATTAACAAGTAACCTTAGATGCCTGTTAAACTAAATACATGAATTCCATGTTACCCTATGTCTGCACACTCTTGACATTGCTTTGCTAACTGAAACTTGGCTTAAACCCCATATAACAACAGCAAAATCATACCCCCCTGGCTATAACATTCTTAGACAAGACAGGATAAAATGAGGTGGAGATGTAACAGTAATTTATAAGAACGTTGCTAACCTTGAGCAACTGCCACTAGACCCCCCCAGACCTAAATAACACTGAACTACTAGTCTCGTGCCTAAAAATCAATAACAATAAACATATAATCCGACTAGCAGTATACATCATACCCAAAAACAACCCATCCACTATAGAAAACCTAGTTTCATGGGCGTCCTCTACATTTAGCCAAGAACCCATTATAGTTGGAGATTTTATTATCGATTGTCAAACCTATTCCTCTGAAAACTCCTCCAACTACATAAACTTGCATGGTTTCACCCAACTGATACATACACCCACCAGGGTGGACAAATACAGCAACAAACAATCATTTCTTAACTGGTCCCTGACAGATAAAAACCCTCACTTATCTATCACGCAGGTTGTCTGCCAGACAGCCTAAGTGACCACCTACTAACCTACTTCCTAAGGCACCACAACTCCCACACAAATGCTACAACACACAAACAAGTACTTAATACAAAAACCTTCTCCAAAGGTACTTTTAAACAACTGCTCCAAAATTGATATTGGCCCCCATTAAAACACCTTCCATTAGATGCAGCAGTCCAATACTTCAACAATAAATTTCTAGATAAACTAAACACCCTGGCCCCTATAAGGCACATTAGAACTAAAACAAATTACTGTCCATGGCTCACAAAGGAAAACGTGCAATTACTAAAACAGAGACAAACTCTGGTACCAACACCACACCAACAAAACCAAAGCCCCCCTTGATATAACTACCATCACTTAAGAAATATTTGCAAAAGACAAAGCAAAACTGTGCGATGCTCTTGCACTGGCCCAGTAATCAAGGAGCCTCAATCCTCACCACTAACACCAGTAAGGGACATACACATTGGGAGGATAATAAGTACTTACACAGTAAAGTACAATTTCTCTTAAGAGCATACAGAGATCACAGTCAGTCTTGGGCTGGTTTCTCCTTTTCTCTCCAGATCCCCAGTAAGACTCCCCACTGGCACAGCTATAGGGTTCAGATCTCAGCCGATTGGTCAAGCCAAAACCTCCAGCAACCTCTCTATCCAACCAGTGCTTCATGTCCCTGCCCAAGTAGCTGACACACACACTTTTAGAGTTGATTTGTATACAAACACAGACACTCCTGGGGAAGGCTGGCACAGGTTCACTAGCTATGCCCCCTTCTGCCCAGACTATAAGGTAGTACCGACTGCCATCAACCACTACTGTCAGCTATGGCCCTTACCATAGGATGTCCAATTCTACTCTGTAATGTTGTTATTATCCAAATGGTAAGTGTGACTGAGACTTGAAGGATATTTAGGAGTGGCTTGTACAGTATCACCAAATACATGCAAGTATTTTAAGAGCTTAAATATCTTTACATAAAACAGCCACAGTTAAAAGGTTTAAAAATATTTAATAATAAATAATCAAAACACAAGACAATACTTATTAACTCAACACAGTGACAATAGAGAGTTCAGAAATCACAGTAAATACTTTAAAACAACATTGTAGGACAGTCTCTAAATATAGAAGTGACAAGTGGAGTACCTTAGGGTTCAGTCCTGAGACCGCTCTTGTTTGGCATCTACTTCTCTGAAGTACAGGCCAACACTAGGGGACTCTGGCTAACAAAGTTTGCAGATGACTGCAAACTGGGAGCCATTATTGAATCCCAAAATTATGTGGATATTCTACAAAAGGGCCTTACAGAAACAGATGATTGGTGCCAGAGCCATGGGCTGAAGCTCAATGCCAAGAAATGTATAGTTATCCCCTTTGAGAAAAAACATGTACCTGTGAATTACCACATAGGTGGCAGTACACTAAACACCGAAAGTGTGATAAGAGACTTAGGGACACAGGTGGACAGTGGTCTCACCTTTGATAACCACATCGCCACAACAGTGAGGATAGCCTTCTATGTGGCACACCCATCACTAAGGGCTTTTCATCCAGAAAAAAGGAGGTCATTGTCCCACTGAACTCATCCCTCATTAGACCCATTATAGAATTCAATGCCCCATTTGGTATGTACCTCTCAATACATCTGCAACAACTGGAAAGGCCGCAGAAATACCTCACTAAAAGAATCACAGGCCTAAAGTAGATGCCCTACGCTGACCGACTTAAAAAACTCCAGCTATACTCTGTCGCATATAGTCTACTCAGAGGCGATCTCTGCTTAACATACAAGGCCATGTCAAACCCAGAGCTGTTGGACATGCTACACTTAAAGAAATCCCAATCCCTCAGAGCCACATGCTCCAGGGATCTAAACCTTGTCATCACAATAAACAAAACATGCTGGAGGGATAGATTCCTGTCCCAGAGACTCCCCAGACTCTGGAACAGACTGCCCATACATGTCAAGCAGAGCGCCTCTTTGGCCCTTTTCAAAAGGAACCTTGACGATTGGATGGGAGAAAGGAAATTCACTCCGGGGATCATGTCAGTCGCCCTGCTAGACAGGGGTCCAGGGAAGTAAATAGTGTGGGAAGAAATAGCCAGGGAATTGTTATGGCTAGGCTTGTATAGGCCCTAGGGCCGATAGCCTAGTACCAACCTATGAATCTACACTAATCTGGCTATATTCCTATCTATCTCTAAGATAAATACTAAGATCTAAGTCTTAATTACAGTGCAAGGCAAAGTGCTGGTGAGTTGTTGTCAGCTTCAGAACAAAATGCACTCTTTCTCCCTGAGATAGGTCTTAAATCGATAATGCACATTACTGCTGAATCATTTAAGATTACATCATTCTTGTCGCCTCTGCTTAAATTCCCAGGCTAACAGAACTTAAAATTTAACATTTCTTTGTGATCTGCAGCTGCCAGGAAGTCACAGAGCAATAAATGACACTTTACATGTGAAACCTAGCAATTGTCTCTGTCTTAAGACAATAGAAAGAATCTCCTAGCCTAGACATCCTGTCTCTTAGCTTGAGATAACACACAGTCGTAAAACTCTTTACTTATCAGCTTATTTTCTTAGAGTTTGCAGGTTAACTCTGTATGTCTCAATTTCTACCATGAAGACATACATTACATAGGCATAGAGTTTATACACATTTCTGCTTTCTTCCAGCAGGGTGCACTGTGGTTACATTTTTGAAGCTCAGTACAACATATAGTTTAATCATAACATATAGTTCTCTTTACATTTGTAAAACAAGCTTGTGGATCATATTAATATTTACAATGACAGAATTAATTTAGAAAATTCTATCTAGCTGGGCTGGCAGCCTTCACAGTACTATCAAATAACTTATACATTCAGGACGTGCTAACACCCCAACATCAAAAACTCATAATTCAGAAGCAACAGTAGCATTTCATTTTAACTCCTCCTTCATAAACTCTGTACTCTCACTTATAAAAAACAAAAATAGCTCCCAAATAATTGCACTTCCTTTAACCAAGGACACCCATACCACACTCACCTTCCAGCCCATCCAAATAGGCAAATAAAGAGATTACTGAGCAAGCTAAAACCTACAACTTTTGCCACCGACTGCCATATGAATACTTCAAACTAGCAGCCAATGTCATCTTTTACCCTGTATCAGTTTTGATTAATAGATCCATCTCTGATCAGTACATATCTAAAATCTCGTATGTAGTTCCTCTCCAAAAAGAGGGCACTTCATTATAACTTTCTAATACTGCAGACCAATATCCATACAATCCCTTCTTCCAAAAATTTTAGGAAAATGCTTCCACTCACAGCTAATGAACCATCTGTTAACTAATAAGTACCTTGCCAACTCACAACACAGATTTCGGCCAGACCATAGTACCACCACTGCCCTGCTTAACTTCACCAATACTGTAAACCAACTAAAAAACGATGTCCAGATAGTGTCATCAGTATTTCTAGACATGTCAAAAGCATTTGACACAGTGTCCTATAAGAGGTAGCATCCCTCAACATATCTAAAATACCATCTCATAGTTCTAGAATTACCTTTCAGATCACCAACAAGCAGTCAGGTGACAAATCTCTCTCCTCTCCTTCCTTTAACAATAGGTGTTCCACAAGGCTCAATACTTGAACCACTGCCCTTCTCTGTGCTCACCAATAATCTCTACACGGCAACTAACCTTGCTACCATTATACAATATGCAAATGACTCAAATGTTACCTGTGCTGCACTCTCTCTGCTACAGCTACAAGAAGTTATTCAGAAATCCTTCTTTGACCATCAAATCTTTCCTAAATAAATATGAGCTTATCCTAAATTCCAACAAAACCAAGCTAATGCTATTCCCTAACAACATTTAAAAAAAACAAAAAAAAAAAAACAATCTCACCCAGGACTTTAAAATCACCTCATCCAACCACACACTGATTGACAAATCTCAGAAACTAAGCTACCAGGTGTTACTGTTGATAATATTTTAAAATTTGACAAGCATATTATCACTTTCAAATAAAAAGGCCCACATTAAGTTAGGTTCTCTTTACAGGATTAAGACTTACCTAACCAACTCTTCCAGACAAGCAATCACTAGGACCCACCTATTGTCCATCCTACTCTGTGCCTCCTCTTTACTCACAAACCTCAGGAAAACTGACTTAAGCAAACTTGAAACTCGCCACCACAAGATAAATTTGCTGTCAACCTACCCCACAGACCAAGTCACTGCCTTGCTCTAAAACAACTCAGATGGCTAGAACTTCCTAACCTGTTATCCTTAAACCAGCTTACCCTAACCAGCCATACACAACATAGTACAAATCCACCTCAATAACAGGTCCCTGAGATCATCTAACAAACTACTATACTACTAAAAGTTACAAACTCTTAACAATAGCTTCAGAGACTCTCTACACTAATCACATCTCTAAAGTATGGAACTCTGTCCCTCGGTATAAACTAAACACAAATGATCCAACACAGTTCAAAAACATGCTTAAGATCCATCTAAATGACAAATGGTTATGCTCTTGCTCTGCACCAGGCTGAACTTACTTGTCATTTTCCCCTCCTCAGTCCACTCTCAAGCTCTTTTTTTCCCACTTACTACTCTAATGTATATATAACTTTTGACAAAATTATTGTATGTGATTGGACAAATAGGATTTTAAACAAAATACAGGAACTCCATGCAAGCCTATCTCTGTCCGTGTCTTGTCTTGCCTTCATGCAACTACATTATGATAAAACTGGGTTTTTGTAACCACTTACCCCAAAACTAACATTTTAATGACATTTTTTTATACATCTTGAAATAGTTATGCTGTACACCTGATTATTCACATTGTATTTCTACTTAATGCCTTCTAAAACTCCTGGAACATTGCAGTTTAATGCTAATTTATAATGAAAATTGTATAAGTTGGAGGTTTTCTCCCAGGGCCTCCGCTGAAAAAGGGCTCTTCAGCTCAGTCAGACAATCCCAGTCAACAAATGTAAAATAAATAATAAATATACTCCCCTGACATAGTCCTTCTGACAGAAATCTGGCTCAAACCAGATATTCGTGATAATGAAATTCTTCCCACTGGCTAAAGCATTCTCAGGCAAGATAGGAAAACAAAAAGGAGTGGCAGTATAGCCCTGCTCTTCAAGAACCATCTTACATTAGAGATGGTTAACCTTAACCCCCCCCCCTCATATCTCCAACTTAGAAATACTCTTGGCTACAATAAAACTCAACCAAAATAAAAATATCAACATCATAGGTACCTAAATTCCTCCTGGCAACAACATAGACAAACTTGAAACTATCCTACAATGGTCCAGTAACCTCCCACAAGAGACCATTATACTAGGGGACTTTAATATTAACTGGTGCTCCTGCAACTCTGACCACCCTACCACCCATGTCAACCTCTACGGCTTTACCCAATTAATTCATTAAAAAGGAAACTATCCTTGACTGGATTCTCACCAACTACTCCACATTTTCCTATAGTTCTGGTACCCTCCTCGATTCACTCAGTGACCACCTCCCAACATACATTATATGTCATCAGGCAAATCCTACCAAAAAAAAACATCTACTTACCAAATTTGCAACACCAAACATTTCAGGCCTCAAGATTTCGTAACATCCCTTAAGCTCTGCAACTGGAAACCCCTCAAAACTTTATCCCTGACAGTGCAGTCGACTGCTTTAACACCACATTTTTAAATATCTTAAATAACATGGCTCCTATCAGGACAATACGAGCAAAATTTAATTACTCTCCTTGGCTCACTAAACAGACAAAAATCACTCCTAAAAGAAAGGGCTAAAGCATGGCACGAATGGACCCACAAAAAAATCAATAGTTGAGTAAGTATCTCCATCTAAGAAACAAATCCAAAACCCAAATAAGACTTGATAAGAAGAGTTAGTATACTAGTTTTCAAGCTAAATACCAAAATTATCCTTAAAAATTCTTGACCACTTTAAATAAAATACGACCAAGTCAAACTAAGACCCCTCAACCAGCAGCAAATAATCCCCTAGAATGTATTGCTACCCAGTTTAATAAATACTTCATTGACTCCATCAAAATTCTTACTAAGCAAAACTCCCCATCACTGCCCAACAACCTAACCTGTCTACTAGATAATAACAACACATTCTCCTTAAAACCAGTCCCAACCCACAACATACACAATACTTGCTCAGGCTAAAACCCACAACCCTGACAGCTGACAAACCTACCCTCAACATACTTAAAAATAGCAGCTGAAGCCATCTTCTATCCAGTTTCCCTACTAATTAACCATTCCATATCCGAGCAACGCATCCCCACTCTCTGGAAAATTTCTCACATCATACCCCTACACAAAGGAGGTCCCTCCACTGACTTCTCTAACTATTGGCCCATAGCAATCCTATCCCCTTCATCACAAATCCTTGAAAGGTGTGTTCACACCCAAATACTTAACCATTTCCTAGACAATAAATTACTTACAAATACTCAGCATGGCTTTCACCCCTACCATAGTACTACCACAGCCCTTATTAGATTCACTAACACCATCAGTCAACCTAGAAATAAAGGTGAGCTAGTATCAAAAGCCTTCAATACAGTATCTCATAACGAACTGCTGATTGCTTTGTCCAAACTGTACTTAAGCTACTCTACTCTAGCCTGATTTCAGAACTACCTCATAAATTGGCAACAAGTGGTATGGTGGAACAAAGCTCTTTCTTCCTTACTACTACTGACTATGGGCGTGCATCAAGGGCCTATTCTCAGCCCCCTCCTTTTTAACCTATTCACAAACTTCATAATGCTACAACTTTAACCACCCTTGTACAGTATGCAGACGGTTCCACTGTCATATGTTCTGCCCCATCTCTACCTGAACTACAGAACTTAACCAAAACATCCTTCAATGCTAATGAATCATGGCTGGCAGATGCCCAATTAATCTTGAACCCAAATAAAACTAAACTTATGCTCTTCCACTCCACTGTATTCAAACCCCAATCCACTTACTTTAACATCACATCCAGTAATAAGACTTTGATTAAACCAGTACCATCCACCCAACTTCTCGGTGTTGTTATTGATCAAAATTTGAAGTTCGACTTACACATTGCTCAGACTGTAAAAAAAAGTACATAAGAAAATAGGTACCTTACACAGATGCAGAAACTACCTAACCACAAACTCCAGAATAACCGCAGCCAGAACTCATCTTCTCTCAACTTTACTGTACGCCTCGCCCATCTTTACCAACCTCTCCAAATCAGACCTAACCAAGCTAGATGCCTACTATAATAAGACAGCTAAGTTTGCCACTAGTTGTCCTCCTAGAGCCCATCATTGTAAGGCCATAAGACAACTATCTTGGTTAGAACTACCCCACCAACTCATCCTCACACAACGCTCTACTGCCCACCAAATGTACTATAAAGCCGATAGAACACCAGCTCTACAAGGCCTCTTTAATCCCCATATAAGTACCCGTCCACTAAGATCTACTAATAAAGCTCTAATTGAAGTAAGCAGGAGTAAAAATAGCTCAGGTGACTCTCTATACTCCTGCTGCATTGCTATACTGTGGAATGCCTTACCACTTGAAATTAGAACTATAACTAGCTTAAAAAACTTCAAGCATCACATTAACGCCCACCTCACCACTTCCTGGACTTGTACATGTACTGGGCATGGGTAGCCCAAACCATGGAACTAGCTGATTTTAAAATTTTAATTGCATATGTAATGAGCATTGAATTTAAGTCATATGACTACTTTGGTTTTTTTTTTCTTTCTCACTTTTAATATCTATCAGATTTTAAGTCTTCAGTTTGCTATACTACCTGTATATAAGACTAAGTATTGTAATTGCACTCTCATTGTATACAATGTCACTATGTGCTACTACTGTAAGAACTGTCTTCTAGAAGCATTGTTATATAATATTATTCGTCTTGTCTCCTACTTGACATATTTATTCTGTTTTAGTCTTTTTACCGTTATGAATGTCTGTTACTATTTTTTTCTTTATTCTGTTATATGATTTTCTTTCTACTAACATAATAGTTTACTAACAATGGAGCTTTTCTCCCCGGTCATCCACTGAAAAAGGGTTTTATGCCCAGTCGGACTCTCCCGGTAAACAAATGTAAAATAAATAAATAAAAATTATTGCATAGTATTCCATTTTATAGTATGCATTTTGTAGGAGTTGTATAACTTCCTGACCTCCTGCAAGTCTTTTGTGTATATAACTGCTGAAAAAGTTATTGTATGTTATTTGACAAACATTTGTGAATAGTATTCATTTGTATAGTATGCTTTCTTTATGATGATTATAATTTTGCTGATCTGTATAATTATGTCCTGTTAATATTGCATACTTGTATGCGGAGCTTTTCTCCCCGGGCCTCCTCTGAAAATGGGCAACTAGCCCAGTTGGACTACCATGGTAAACAAATGCTAAAAAAATTAAATAAATCTGTCCCACCAGGACAGCCAACCTATTCAAGTCTCCTGTCAGTCTCTCAGGACTCCCCTATCACTTCCAGTACCTCCCCAGGCCATCCCAATGATAAGATATCCCAGAAGAGAACATATAAAAGGATACACTTGAATTCCCCATGGGAATCTTCCACTGAGGACACTGTCTTTGATAAAGAGGAGAGGTCCCCCAGATCTCCACCTTAGGATATCTCCTTTGGAGACATACTTCAACCACCTTTTTGTTTTAGGAGTTTGTCATCTGACACCCTGTCCCAGGAGGAGTCTGTGTTCCTGAAGGCTTTTGGGTCTGGCCCAGCTTACATCTTGGATGACTCCTCCCAGCTGATTAGCTTATAGATCTTTTCACACACCACACTTGGAAGGAACAGGATACTGTGGAGCTCATCCCCAAGCACCCAGATAACATTTTAGTCCCTCCAAAGGACAGAACACACTGGAGCAAAGAGGTCCCCATAGATGACATGGTTGTGGCAGCAGCTACTAAGAAAGAGCTCATCTGTCCATCCCCCTAACAGGGATTCTAGGGCCTTGGGCAGATTCGTTAAGCGCATTTACACTTCAGCAAGGTTGTTGAATTACTTGGAATGTTTCATGAGATTGCAAAGAGATTTGACTAAGGAGTTCTCCAAATCTATTTCCAGGTCCATTTCTTTGGAGGACCAAAATAGAATCTCTTCACAACTAGCCACCCTTCAGTCATAGCTAACATGTCCATGAGGTTGATATCCTGCACTGCAGAAGGTACCTCACTGGCGGCCGATTTGGCCATAGCCATTAGGAAACATTCCTGGGTGTGCCTATGCGATTTTGCAGAGCCCTTCAAGTCATCATTTATCAGTACACCATTTGATGGATCTTCCTTACTTGACCCAGAGGTGAAAGAAATGTGGTCCATAAGTGAGCAGGAGGGGAAGTCCTTGTCTGTCATGAGGATCCATTTTTCTACTCCTCAGAGGTCCTTTTCCCAGAATTAGCGAGAAGGTAGAAAGATGTGGTTCCACATGTCCCAAAGTCGTTTCAAAGACTTACAAGAAGATAGTTTTCCCAAAGGCAGAGGGGGGATCTCTAATGGAAGATGCCAGCCCTGTGGCAGAGGTGGCCCGCAGAACTAGGGTTTCCGGGAGTCTTTATCAGGTAAATCCTACCAGCGCTCCTGAATAGTTGCTCGACTTTTGCCCTCTGTAGGCAGGCGGGGAGGGGGAGGTGTCTCTACAACTAAAAGCCTTGGCATCCATCACAAACAATTCCTGGGTGCAGAGATTTATATCCAGAGATTATATCATCCCATTTTCCCAAAGTCCCCCTTTAAGAATGAAAAGAATTCCTGATTTTCTACCCAGTCAGAGGGAGCATTAGAAATAGAAAAGCTGCTCAAAAAGAGTCCTCCAGAAGGTCCGCCAGGTCAGATAGATTTGGAACCTACTCATGAGTCTTCTAGGTACCAAAGAAGACAGGGGACTTGAGACTCATTCTGGATCTCCACAAACTAAACCAGTCCATGAAATGTTCAAGGTTCCAGATGGTCATGGTTCAGTCCATTTTGCCCCTACTATGAAAGGATGATTATATGTACTTGATAAAAATTCAGGATGAGTACTATCACATTGAAATGTACAGGCACTCTAGAAGATATCTGCATTTTTGGATGGGAGCCAGTCATTACCATTTCAGAGCACTGGCCTTTGGCATCACCACAGCCCCCAGGGTGTTCACCAAATGCGTGGTGATAGTAGCAACTCACCTGTGACTGCTGGGATTCAGAGTGTTTCCGTATCTAGACAACTGGCTTCTAACTACCCCAGATAGACATCTACTTCTACAAGCAAGGTACTACTTACTCCAGTTTTATCTTCACCTAAGCATCACAGTCAATTACAGCAAATCACAACTCACACCTACGCAGAGTCTAGAGTTCACAGGTGCTTATCTAGACACAGTCCATTAGATAGCCTGTCTTCCTACAACATAAATTCAGACAGTCAGATCCCAGGTCAAGAAAGGGCTCTCTCATCCTTCTCTTCCAGCACAACTAATCTTACAAGCTTTAGGATACCTGGCAGCAGCTATTACACTAATTCCTGTAGCCAGGTTTCACATGCGAATTTTGCAATGGACTCTGTTAGTACAGTGATCTGTTCTTCAGCAGCCTTTATTCACACAATCTTGCAAAAAAAATGAATCATCTTTGGTAGCTTTACTCGGATGATGTTTCTCAAAGCTATCCATATGTTCTTCTCATGCCCACAGCCATGGTGACCACAGACACCTCTCAACTGGGGTGAAGAGAGACACTTCTTGGGAAAAACAGTCCAAGGTATGTGGTCCCCAGAATAGGCCAAAGTGCATATCAATGTTTTGGAAATAACAGTAGTTTGTCCTCCTTGCATTGGAGGCCTTACAAGATGCGCTGCCTTCTGGGATGATTGCTGTTCAGATTGACAATATGTCTGTAGTCTGGTGCATCAACAAACAGGGAGAAACCAGATCTTACCTGCTATGTCAAGAAGCAATGAGAGTGTGGCAATAGGTGATCTCCTTCAGCAGCTTTCTCATAACAATGCACATACCAGGGAAGGCCACTGAGATTGCAGACAAACTAAGAATGTCCATTCTGATGCCTCATGAGTTGTCTCTCAATGACAAAACGGTGGAGAAAATTTTCTGTTGATGGGACCATCCATGCTGCCATCTTTTCGCCTCTCCCCTCAACAGCAAGTTCTTCACCCTGATCCCTCCAGTGGGGGAGTCAGTTTGAGATGCTGTAGTCCACAGCTGGTCCTCCGGTCTCCTCTGTACCTTCCCCATATTACTCTGATCCCCAGATTTTTACAGAAAGCATATGGGTTGAAGAGCACAATTATCCTCATTGCACCTTTTTGGCCTCATCAAATTTGGTTTTCTTTCCTGTGACCTCATCATCTGCATCTGTCCTGGATACTAGACTCCAGTCCAATGCTCCTGTCTCACCCAGAAGGGATGATTCATCTGGACATAACAGCGCTCAAGTTAACCACATGGTTTCTCCACTTCCTCTAATTGCTAGGCATCCCAGGCTTTCCTTCCTGTCATATTTTATGTTCTTCTCAAAAAGCTTCTACTAGGAAAATTTACAGCAGTAAATGGAAGAGATTTGCTTTCTGGGCCCTTAAGAGAGACCTGGACCCCTTTTCTGCCCCTGTACCAGCAGTACTTGAGTTCTTAGCTTCTACTTTTAATGAAGAGTCTAGGTTTTCTATTATTAAGGTGCATTTGGCTGCCATTTCAAACTTCCATCTTGGTGAAAATTATTCCTTCTTAGCTTCTTTTAGATTCTGCAAAGCTTTTTTCAAAGGCACCTTCTTGGTTAGGCCTCCAGTAAAGGATCCT
Organism: Protopterus annectens; assembly: GCF_019279795.1. Classification (NCBI taxonomy): domain Eukaryota; kingdom Metazoa; phylum Chordata; order Ceratodontiformes; family Protopteridae; genus Protopterus; species Protopterus annectens. The sequence continues at coordinate 74,644,349 of NC_056737.1, read as the reverse complement.
GCTTCTCCTTGTGATTTAACTATTTTGCATCAAGGTTGACCCAATGCCCCTTCGAACCTTCAGCTAAGACCGACCTAAGTCTTTGTCCTGGAAAAACATTTTTCTAGTTGCCACTACATCTCCTAGACAAGTATCTGAACTCCAAGCTCTCTTCTCCAAGCATCCTTACCTGGTTTTCCACAGAGGCAGGGTTTCCTTATGGAACAACCCATCTTTTTTGCCTAAGGTAGCTTCTGAGTCTAATATCAACCTAAGCCCCTTAGATCTCATTCCACAAGGTCTATGGCTTGGTCAAGAACTTTCATAGATTACATTTGTGCATCTGCCACTTCGTCCAATACTTATACCTTTATTGCTCATTACAAATTGGATTTAATTTCTAGGAACAGAGCTGCTTATGGCTGCACAATACACTGAAATAGCATTCCATGAGGACCATCCAAGGTTCATCTAGCTGGGGACTTTGTCCCATCAGTTGAGGAATAAATAAAAATGACATCAGGTAAAGTAGTTATGTACTTCCCATAACATTACATCTGTGTTGTTCATTTTCATTCTTCGTCAGCTTCCCACTCTGCTAACACCCTTCCCTTTGCTAATGGAAAGACCCAAGGGATATAACTTTGGGAACTGTTGTTCCCTGTTTGAGCTCCAGTTCTATCCTTTTAATCTGTACCTTTTTTAATTTCCTTAAGGTATTATCCATTGTCTATTAAAGGCAGCTAACTCAATCTGAGGTATGTTAGTCTGTAGGGCATTGTAGGTAAAGGAAGGAGCTTGAGAGTTGGATCTGAGGACCTGAAAGAAGTGGTCAAGTCGGATCCGAATCCCATCAGTTGAGGAAGAATGAAAATGGGCAACTCAGATGTAACATTCTGGAGAGTACATAACTTTTTAAATTCTCCTGCCATGTTAGGACATAGCTCCTTCAGCTGTGTTGTCTCGCGTATCCTTGTACCAGTTTTTCCTCATATGCTAGGTATAAGAACCCCTCCTGGACACTGGGGTCTTGGAAGAGCTACTCAAGACCCTTACTGTGACTTCTGAAATCAGCTTTTGTGTGGTCTGCTGTAGTTTTGACTTCAGTGATGTTATGGCTATGGTAACAGATGCTGGTATGTTCCTGTAAAGGATGGCATAGCTGAAAATCTTTTAAGGATGGCTTGTTGGAGGCCATCCTATACTTCATCTGAAGAGAGGTCTTCTGTAGGCAGGCCATGCTAGGCTTCTGTATCTGAAGAGAGATCTTCATTAGGCAGGCATTTCAGGAATTTGAATGCATTAAATTTGCTTGCTTGCTGGCTGGCAGAAGGAAATTAACTTTTTTAGCCTACTCTTTAAGTGCATTTTACATTCTACAGCCTTTCCAATCTCACTTTTTCTCTAACTGCCCCATGCATGGTGTCTTGAATGCCTATGTAGATACCACCACCACTACCCTTTCTGATAACACATTCTGTGCTTCCACAACCATCTCCCTGAATAAAATAAGAGAAGTAGAAAGCAATTAGATTCTACATTCTGTTCCCCTATCCTTGCTGTTCAGGATGATTCATTTACATTCCCCGTGATGTGATGTTTTACACCAGCATTTTGTCTTCCTGTCTCTTCTAATAATCAAACAAGGAACTCTGCTGGGTACAGTAGCCCGTGAGGAATTCCAAATGAACATCAAGTAAATATTTTCAGAATTTATTAACAACTAATGTGAATTTAGCGCTTTTGCCCTTCTCATATTAGGACTTCAGAATTGAATAATACAATTAGAACAGTCATTTAATAAAAACGATAAATCACCTGACAATTTTAAAAACTAATCAAATTTAAAAACTAAATGAATATGTAAATATGTAAGTAAATAAGTGAATATTAATCCTATCTAAAATATCTTTAAAGGGGCCAGAACATTAAATATCAAAGTATAATAAAATAATATAAATATAAAATGAATACAAAAGCACAGAATGTCATATTTACTTGTAAAAATGACAGCAGTCTTTCCTATAGCTTAAAGAAGATTTTTTTCTTGAAGAAGATTGTAATAGACCTCACTATGTAGTGAAAAAAGATAGTGTAAAATAACCTAAAAGGTACTGAAGAAAAAAGTATTTGAGTATGAGTTTGAAAATGAAACAGTTGTCAAAAACTTTTATCCAGGAGTTCTCACATATCCTCAAAGTTTAGCTGTCCTATGTTTCAGAACACTATTAATTGAAATATTATCATTCATACCAAGGGCATATCTGCATTTAACGTCAACAGCCACTGCAATTCCCTGTATTCAACAAGTGTTTCCCAATGCCCTCCCGTGGGTTTACAGGAACTTGCTCTAAAATAGCAAATTTGAAATTGTTGTGATTTGGAAGTGACTTCAAATGCTTGTAAACAGCATTATCATTACACTTTATACTGTCGTAATAATGTTTTTATATCCTCTTAGTGACCTTTCAGTTTTACCAACATAAAGAGTTGCAGTTTTCACATATGCCAATATATACCACCTCCTTAGATGCACAATTGCAATTTTTGGCTAGATTAACAAATCCGTCACAAATCCTAATCATGTTACTGACAAAAATATGTTTTTATTGGCTGCAATACCCACATTTGTTCATATTAGTAATTGTGTTGTTATATAGGCCAGATTCCTTAAAATCCTTCTTGTTATTTTACAAATTGTTTTTAAAATTATAATCTGTTTTGTAAACAAATTGTGGGCAAACACCCAAAGTGTTCCTCACAACTTGATCAAAATTAAAAATAAAAATACTGCAGTTCTTTTTAATAACCTTTCTTATATTTGAACAGTCTGGAAAATACTTCAAAGCAAATGCTGAATTAAATGTCCTGTTACAAGTCTCAGCATTAAGCAATGCTTTCTCCCCATTAACACTGACAAAGTCCTTGCCAAGCAAGGCATTAAGTCTTCATGCCTCCCTTTTTTACTTCCTGCCTCACCTTACTAACCATTTTTCAGGGTATCCTCTCTCTAAAAACATATCTATATTGCACTAAACCTCAGAGACCATCCTTGGTAACTTAACAAACTGCCGCTTCACAAAACCTCTTTTCTGTTGTAAAGGGTGACCACTACTAAAGTGTAAATAAGAATTTGAAAAGGTTGGCTTCCTGTAGATATTAAAGGAAACCTCCTGCCAACTTTTTTACTGATCATTAAATTCATGTAATTGATACTCTGTCAGGACTTTTGATAATTCAGTGTTAAAAGTTCAGTAGTTGAAGTGATGTAACTAAATAATTCCTCTAAAGTATCCAGCGTCTTGGTCCATAGTAAAAAAAAAAAAAAATGTCATCAAGGCGATGGAGTCCAACAATTCTGATATTTAGAATTGAAAACATATCCAAAGTGGCATAGACAGGGGCACAAATCACACCCATTGCTACCCCTTTGTTTTGTTTAAAAAGCTTTCCTTCATAATATTGAGTCTACAATTAAGGAGGCCTCTTGTTTAAACATTCAAATGAAACAATCTCAGAAAAATATTCTAACCCTAGTTCATGAGGAATCACAGAAAATAGATGTCACCTCAATAGTGACAAAAATAATTTGTTTGCTGTAAAGTTCTTCTTTTAAATTACTTAAAAGTCACGAGTCTTTTATTAAGTGGGGTAACTTTTTTGTATATTACTTCAATTTCTGATCTGTATAGGCTGCGAGAGGATACGTTTTAGAACTTTGGGCAGCTACTGTTGGTCTGAGTGGTGGATCCTTAACACTTTTGTGGACTTTAGGTTTTCCAAATATTGTGGGAATGTGTGTTTTTTTTTACATGTTAAAAACTTAATTTAAATAAGGCTGATAATCTTCTGTAAAATTAAATCCTCTAGGAACAAATCAATGTAAGATAAACTGATGGAGTTTTGAGAAGCAGGATTGTACCTCTCTGTGCCAAATAAAATCTCAAATATTTTACTAGAATAATAAAATGTATCCATTAAAACAATCCCTTCTCCCTTGTCAGGTTTCATAACTCGCATTGACCTGTCTGTTAATAACTGTACCCAGACCAATTTTTCTTCCACGTTTAAATTATTAAACCTGTGATTTTTTTGTTAGAATTGTGAGAGTAAAGGTCTCTAATACATTTTTGTTCAAATAAATGAACTAAAGGATGTGTCAGCGGATTGTAAGTGCTCTTACTAACTATATCAAACCTCTTTTCTCTAGAATCGTTGTTGCTCATAATAAGAGTTAGATTTAATTTCCTAGTGTATAACCTAAATTCAGTTAGACAATCCGTTAAGTCAAAATTAGCAAAAGGTACAAAGGTTAATCCTTTCTGAATAACTTGAAATGAGTATTAGTGATTTCCACACTGCTATAGTTGAAAATATTAAAATCATTCATAGTGTAAACAATGCCATCTGATTAGTATTATCATTAAAATTTCCAACAAAATCCATTAGTCCCTCCAATGCCCCTTCCTGTGGGAATCCCACTGGTTCCTGTATGTCTTGCTGCTGTAATTCGTTCTCCCCTCCCCATATTCTCTTTTGGCGATGTTGGTTCTCTCCTTTGTTCCCTTTGATTGTGGGAAAATATGTCACAGGTTTTCAACTCGCCAAGCAAGTTGACCTGCTTAAAGGGGAGAATTCTAAAGAGTCATTGGAGTTCAACAGAGTTGCATTGCCTAGAGGCAGATCATCATTATGTTCTAAAAGATAATTTCTAAAATTGCCATCTGTTTTATCCTTAAGGGCCCCTTTAGGTAGTGAGTAAACACACTCATATTCGTTAATCTCTTTTTTTCCTTTTTTAACTTAATGGCTTCACATTATTTTTCTATCCTACAAAACACAAATTTATAAGACTTTAGATAATAATCAAAGAATAAATCATTTTTAATTTTTCTGTCTATATCTTGAATGTCCCTTATTAAATTGTCATTGTGAACTTTGCTTGTGAAAGACAACATCATAAGTTCTACCCCTTGTCAATGAAACATTTTTGTTTAATTCTTGGTGTAATGATGAGCCTTCGACAATCCCCCTTCTTTTTGTGGCCTCCAGAATAGCAAATGATACTCAAGGTGTGGTCTGGCCAAAGCACAGCAGAGTAATCATTATGTCTTCGCTTTTACAGTCTATCCCTTGAAGATACACCCTAACATTTTCTGTTGGTCAAGTCCAGGTGGAATCAACACTACCAGAGCTGACTTCTTCTCTGTTGCCTTCAGACTAATTTGTCCAGCTGATAATTCATAACAGGGTTGTTATGGCCCTAGTATTGTCCTGCGCATTTGTTGGCAGTGAGCCTCTACTGCCACCGTTCTTCCCATTTGATCAGACTTTGCAGATCCTTCCTTAGACTGTTCCCTCTATTTTACTTTAGCACCTTTCCTTGATTCTTAATCAAAGAAGTTAATCTTGTGCTCTTTCTGCTCATATATGATTGAAACAACGAGTGCTGGATCCAGGATTGATTCATGTAGTATTCCACTAGTCAGTTTCCTTATTCCTGAACTCATATTTCTCATGATAGCCATCTACGTCTTGCTTTAGAAAAAAGCAGCAGTCCATTTCTTCCCTCTTGGTCCTACCACCAACCTGTCTAGTTTTCATCTTGGCTGCCTTTGTGAGGCTGAGCCAGATTCCTTGGTGGAATCAAGGTAGAACCTGGGCACTGGTATTTCCCTATCCCATTGTTCAACTCTAATCCAGTAATAAAAATGGATCAAGCATGATCGCTAGTTCCTTCTGGCCAATACACATGTAGCTTGTGTCAAGGAGATTGCTGTTCTTTAAGAAAGCAGCCAGCCTTTCTGTTTGCATTGTTTCCATAATGTTCCTTACCAGTTCTTTTACTCATTAATACCTGATTGCTCTCAGTTAATGAGTTATCACATTCCTATGGTCTTGCAGGCTAGAGTAACATTTAATCCTGGCTGTGTGGCACAAAGGGATGGTGCCCTAACTGCTGCGTAGGGGATGGCATTTGGCCTTGGCAGTAATGAAGTAGATAGAGAAAGAGAAAAGGACAGTGGCTTGCTCACCTCTCCTGGGGAGAAGGGTTGGATTGCAGGTTTTGGCAGGTATATGAGGTAGTATGATTTCCCTGGTGGAGACCAGGAAGACTACTTGCCCTGCTTGAGGATCAGATGAGAAGGCAGGGCTACTTGCTGGCAATGCACTTTTCAAAATCTGTGACAATTAAGAACAGCTAGTTGCTTGCCCTCCTAATTGGTGGAAGACAAATTTATACAGGGATTTTGGGATTAAGGTGAAAATCTGAACCATCCCTGATGGCTGCGTAAATTATGGGCCCTCCCAGTCAGTTCTTGCCTCTGTAATGGGTAACAAATTAGCCACTTGGCTAAGAGGGGGCTGATGACTGAGAGGCAGTGAGGGCAGGAAAAGGGAGAGTCAAAGTAACATTTAAATACAAAAGAAAATATTTTAAATCAAGCAACTGAAGCAGACTTTTGTCTTGAGTAATAATTTTTTCCATACAAGGTATGTAAAGATGTTGAATACGGAGAATTCCATACAAGTAAGATATAGTCTAGCAGTAATGAAGTGTGTTCTGCCTGTAGGCTTGGATGAGATGAGGTAAACCAGGCAATTGGTGTTGAAGGCATGAATTTAAACAGTAAAATCGATGTTGTAGGTGGGAATATATTAAGTTTTACACTTGCAGTTCCCCAAACTCTTCCTGGTCTGCGCTTTGTACAAAGTACCACATTAGCTGCGTTTCACTCATTTGGCACTTTTGTACTGCTCAGTCATTTATTTAGGATTTCCGTCAGGAAATCTGCCAAGTCCAAGAGTCAGATTCCAAAGGACTCTGGGAGGTATCCTTTCTAAGTGCATTTAGTCTTCTGTTTATCTCCTCTCTCCCTATTTAGGTGTCTGTCCAGTTTTCCCTCTCTATCCTAACTTCCTCCTGTAATGCAGATATATATTTGTAAGGGGATTGTTCCTTTATTCATTTCAGAATTCTAAATTACAATTTTAAGTGATGTATGTTGCTCAGTCTGAAAGTAAGTGCCGGTGAAACTGACCTTAAGCAGTCTATGTCCTTCTCATTTTTTGTAGATTTTCAAATACCAAATGATTTGTGGTATCAGAAGTAACCTCAAGTAAGTTCTTTATATTTTGAGAAACTACAGGAAATGTCACTGTGGTGTAGGACTGGAAAGCATTGATCCCGCTATTCATTGTATTTTTGAATATGAGCAGAATATCCTAGAAGCCTATAGTGTACTACATGTATGCATATTGCAGAGGGAGAAGCCCTGAAAGTTTAGAATACATCCCATTTTGAGAATAATATCCCTGAGTAGAACTGTACAGGTTGTCATTATATTCACAATAAAAAGTAATGTCCTGTAGTTATACAAGTGTGTAAAGTGTCTAGAAGTGTGTAAAAGAGATTGCTAAAGTGTGAAAAGAAATATTTTTTTTTTGTTGAGAGTGCATGCTTTGGAGCAAAGTCATAAAAACACATTTGTGTGCACAATGTTTGTTGAGAATGTACACAGAATAAGTATAATAAAAGAAAAGGTACAGAAAATGGGCAGCCAGAGAATCACTTTGAAATCTGAGAAAGATTAAAATTAATGACTGAAGAATGTTGTTTTGGGTAAATCTAGGCATATGGTTTAATGTAATATCTGCTTAAATTTCTAAAGGACTAAGTTTCAAGAAGAGTAAACTGAAGCATACTGTGTAAGTCACTTGCTTAGCACAATCAACTTGTCAGGTTAGATGCAGCAGCTGTTAATCTTAGGTATTTGACTTACCAGATGCTTGGCATGGTGAAAAGGATTCTCAGTACAAATGTACAGTTACAGTGTGGCTCTGGAAAATGTGCAACCTGATTATTTGCTTAGAGAAACTGCAAGTTACTTCTGTTGGTTTGAAGTTTTGTAAAGGAATCATCCTAGCTGAACAATCAGTGCAGTGTAACCAGAAGTGCATCCTCCAAAAATGTTCTAGTAACTCTGAGGAGTACAGTGGAGAAGAAGTTGAAAACATGGAGTATATGGGTGTGATTAAGAAACAGACTGAATCTGCTGAATAGGTGATTGGCATCATTATTAAATTTTCCATTAGTTTTGATCCACAAAATCTTAAAATCATAAAAAAACAGTGTGCTGTGGTGTCTGCCAAGCTAGCAACAAAATATTTTTCTGTTTTTGATACTTACTAGGTTTTTTTTTTTTTTTTTTTAAGAATTGAGCTTAATGAAGAAAGTTCCAAATTGTGTACTTCTAATTCAGCTCTAGGATACAGCTTTTTGAAGTCTTCTTTGGTACATTATCACTTGAAGTTTCAGAGAGCTGTTGCAAAGCTATTAAGAGATTTGATAGTTTTTTTTAACATAGGCACAAACCAAAGAACATGATGTAAAGCTGTAATGTTGAATAGACTGTTACCAAACAATAGCGCTTAAATAAGACCAGTAGTACAAATGTAGCAAGCATGCTGTCATGAAATTAAAACTAAACTAAACTACTCATCTTCCAACCCACCAAACATACTCAAAACAACTCTCACTTTAACATCACAGCAAAAGACACCACCACTATATACCCAACTGAACACACCAAATTGCTAGGAGTGGAAATAGACAATAAACTAAAATTTGACATTCACATATCCATGACCATAAAAAAAAGTCCACAAAAAACTAGGAGCGTTATACATAAATAAGCATCTTCTCACCAAAGCAGCAAAGATTTCAATAGCAAATTCCCACCATATCTCCACCCTACTTTATGCCTCTCCAATATATACCAACCTAAGGCAATGCAATGCAATCTAAACAAGCTAGAGACCTGCTACAACAAAATTGCCAAATTCGCCACAGGGGCATCCTACCGTAGTCACCACTGTCTCTCACTTGCTGAACTGGGCTGGCTTGAACTCCCTCACCTCCTTCAATGGTATCAACTCTCACTCGCCCACAAACTAGTAAACCATCCACTAAATGTCACATCTCTCCAGAATCTACTCCAACCTTGTCGCACCACCAGACCACTAAGATCCAGCAACAAAAATCACTTGCAGATCACTAAAGCCAATAACTCTGCTGGTGAAGCACTATTCTCTTGCACCATAGCCAAATTATGGAACTCCCTCCCACCCACAATTATCTCCATACCATCATGCACCCACTTCAAAACTTTGCTAAAAGCGCACCTAAAAACATGCTGGCTATGCCCTTGCAACTCCCACTCTAATATCACCCACCCCATCCAACCACTACCTGTCTTTCCACTCCACTAACTACCTTGATTATAGCAAGCTCAGATGCTCATAAGCCTAGTACTTATACAGCAGGAACTTCTTATTTTAACATTTGTTAATGTCTGTTATGTACTTCACAGATAAAGATTCTAGTTGTCTACTGATGTACTATGTTCTTCATCTGTAAATATGTTGTAAGTAATTGCTATGTAAATTGTTAATCGCTATGTAATCCAATGTAACTACTGTCTGTTTATTTTAACTGTGGAGCTTTTCTCCCCGGGCCTCCACTGAAAATGGACCTACGTCCAGTCATACACTCCCGGTCAACAAATATAAATAAATAAATAAATAAAGTTCTTGGAAAATTCCATATCTTTGAAATTCTATTCTGAAAATGTTGGCTATGTGTATGGCATTAATGAAGTTATTGGAACAAAATGTGAAATGGTTTTTGAGTACAAAGTGAGAGAAAATGCTTAAAATACTTAACTTTGGATTTCTAGTCCTAGATACCCATGGTTTAATAGTCAAGACTAAAGGATTGTGCAAACTGAAAAATCTCATGATGAAATCCTAGAGTGGCAAGGGCAACTAACTTGAGTGGAATATAGGAATATTTCAGTGCAAGGGTGTAGGCCTTAGGCCAGAGCAGTTACTGATGTATTGTAGATTATAGCCAAGAATTCCTAAACTGGCTGCCTAAAAAATTAAGTTATATTAAAGAAAGTCTGAAACAAAACCAGTCTAAACAAAATTCAAAATTCTATGATCAAATGTCAAGGTGCCTGTCTTCCTTATAGAAAGGATACAGAGGTAGAATATTGCAGTAGGATTCCACACAGAAATAACCAGAAGTTGGGAAGTATTGTGAGCAGCTCAGACCAGTTTTTGGTTTTACTGAGGATCCAACATTGCTGAGAAGAAACAATTGTTTGTTCAAAACTAATATGTAATTTAATGACTGTATTGAATGCAGAGACTATGTTTGTGATAGCCCCATCAAAGAGATATTTGGAAAAGTGCCCACAGAGATATCAAAGAAGGTTTATCAAGAAGGATTTCCACCAGGAGTTGAGCTTGAGATACTAGTCCATCCAAGTCCAGGATGTCTAATGACTTGTGACCCAAAGTACCAGAAATTTTGGGGGTGGTCTAGGGTTGGCCAACATCACAAAAACAACCAATGGTGCCCCCAACACTCCACTAACTATAGATATCAACTCTGAGATTGCACTACAGTGGGAATAGGGCATATTTAAATGGTTTCCTTCACTTACCTTATGCATTGTGTTACTTCCTGGTTGTTGACCAATTATGGCCATTCGATGAATTTTTTTTTGCAGTTACTTATGTTCGGTAATGTTCCATAACAATAATATCTGTAGAATATTTAGCCATTTGAGGGTTTATGTTTTCGACAGGGTTGCCAGATTTCCAAAACCTCAGGTTGAGTCCGCCAGCCACCACAACTCAGCGACCAAAAAAAAAGGTCTTTCACACTAAGCAACCAAAAAAAAGGTCTTTCTGTCTGTTCCACATTGAATAGAAGCGGTTCTGCTTTGTGATTTTTGATTGGCTTGTATACTAGTATACCACCCAATCAAAAATCGCAAAGTGGAGCCACTTCTTTTCAATGCGAAACAGTGGGTTTGATAACTTCAACTGGGATTTTTTTAGAGGCAATGCGGGACTCGGGATTGGTCTGCTGAACTCAGGATAGTCACACTCAAATAGGGATGTCTGGTAACCTTGGTTTTTGAAAGCTGAACATAGACCCAAAATTTGGTAAGACTGAGACGTACTGATTGCATAGAATGCTGAAATATGCTGTGTTGCACTATTAAAGCATTTCAGAGAATTTAGGTTTATTTCAGTAAAGGCATGTCTTTATGTACAAATGCAGCCTTTTTCCTGTGAAAAGCAGAGATTTGTAATACACTGCTTTTTTGCAGTAAAATGTAGTAATGATGGTGGGTAATGCATGCTGTTTGAGTGTAATTCCCTAATATGTGCCTTGAAGGGGCCTCAAGAGATGACACTGATGTTGAAATGTAGAGAAATTTTGATTCTATGCTGTTACCCTTGCAGTTTGCTTAAAAGGTTAACAAGCTGTTTCTTTGTGGTCCAATGGTGCAAAGTTTTATTCCCTCAGCCTCCACTGTCTAACTGGGCTGAGTCTGAAAGTGGTCCATGGAAACCAGTGCTTTACCCAAGAAAACAAATACAAATAAATAAATATATAAATTACAGGGAGTTTAAACTGCACAGTATGCATTGTACATGGAATAAAGACTAGAAAAAGAGAGGCTGGGAAAACATTTTGCTTCTAGATGTTTAGTGAGTGCTAAAACCTTAAGTGTAGTGGACACACCCAGAGGGAAAGATTGCTTGAATGGGTTCAGTAGTGTCAATTCTAAGAAGTTTAGTGTGTGTGTTAAGAAGCACAGAAAGGAAAGAATAGTTATTTTGTTTAATTTGCTTCACTTGGACTTTGAAATAAAGCAATGTATTAATAAAACCGCACTGAAAATTTACCCCTGAAGTGTTTAAAAATGCATTTGTAACAAGTCGCATAATAGTAAGTATGCTGAAGTTGAATTGGCATGGGTAATGCCTTTAAATGTGGTGGGTTAAGCAAACATAGAGCGTTGTTGAATGTTCTCTTAACTGACTGCTAATTCTATGGTATATTCTATAGAACTCTGGTTACAAGTTCTGGAATTTGTTAAAAATCAGTGCAATGTTCTTAGAATGAAAAGATACATTTTAAATTGTAGCTTGTTGAGCTATGCTATGATAAACAGTCATAGGATCATAGGAAGTTACTAGACTATTGGCCCTGAGGCTATTACAAGCCTAGCCAAGAATTTAGCCCATGTTCCAACAAGTCAGCACCCTGGGCCACTGTCCAGCAGGGACACAGGTGGAATCCCAGGGGTGCATTTTCTGTTCCCCATCCAGTTATCCAGATTGTGCGTAAAAAAGGTTTGAGGTACTCTGCCTGACATGGAGATGGAGTCTATTTCACAAAAGGTGGGGTCTCTGGGGCACAAATCTGTCCCGCCAGCAAGTCCTATTGATGTCACTGAAAAGGTTGAGGTTGCACATGTGGGTTACTCGAGTGGAGCTTGACTTGCAGATATGCAGCAGTCCCATCAAGGCGGGGTCTGAGATTGCTTTGTATGCCAGACAGAAGCCACCTCTGAGAAGTCTGTAGGAGACTGAGTAGAGGGACAGGGCCTTTAGCCTGTCTGTGTAGGATAGATGTTTGAGGCCCTGGATTCTCCTGGTGAGGAACCTCTGTGGTCTCTCCAACTGCTGCATGTGCTTTGAGGTACATGCTTAAAGGAGCTTTGTACTCAATAATGGGTCTTATAAGTGAAGAATATAGGGATGTTATGACCACCTTGTCCCTGGATGAGACACCCTTACTAATGAGATGGGCTATGTAGAAAGCATTCCATACAACGGAGGTGATATGGTGGTCAAAAATCAGTTTGCTATCAACCTGGGTGCCCAAGTCCCTCACGACTGATTGATAATAAGGTCCTAAGCATGCAATGTGATAATTTGTGGGGACGTCACTCTCCCAAAGGGAGTTGGCATTCAGTTTAAGGCCATGTTTCTGACAGCAGTCATTTGTTTGGGTGAGACCCTCTTGGCAAATGTCCACATCACTAGGGGAATTGATGACAGCACCTAGCTTGCAGTCATCTGCAAACGTGGTCAGCCATAGCTCACTGGTTTTGGCTTGCACCTCAGAAAAGTATATCCCAAACAGCAGAAGGCCCCAAAACCAATCCCTGGGGTACACCATTCGTTAGGGGTCTACTGATTGAAGTGGCTTCCTCTGTTTTGACAAGGTGGGTTTTATCAGTGAGCCTGTGTGGTTTAAACTCACTGTAATATATAAATTACAGTGAGTTTAAACTGCACAGTATGCATTGTACATGGAATAAAGACTAGAAAAAGAGAGGCTGGAAAAACATTTTGTTTCTAGATGTTTAGTGAGTGCTAAAACTTTGTGTAGTTGACACACCCAGAGGGAAAGTTTGCTTGAATGGGTTCAGTAGTGTCAATTCTAAGAGGTTTAGTGTGTATTAAGAAGCCCAGAAAGTAAAGAATAGTTCTTTTGTTTAATTTGCTTCACTTGGAGTTTGAAATAAGACAATGTATTATAAAAACCACACTGAAAATTTACCCCTGAAGTGTTTAAAAATGTATTTGTAACAAGTGGCATAATAGTAAGTATGCTGAAGTTGAATTGCCGTGGGTAATGCCTTTAAATGTGGTGGGTTAAACAAACGTAGAGTGTTGTTGAATGTCGTCTTAACTGACTGACTGTTAATTCTGTGGTATATTCTAAAGAACTCTGATTACAAGTTCTGGAATTTGGTAAAAATCAGTGCAATGCTCTTAGAATGAAAAGACACATTTTAAATTGTTGCTTGTTGAAGGGGGGCTTCATAATGGTTAAGGTGTTCACCTTACAGTCAGTTTGCTACTGGTAATATATGGATTGATGCCTAGTTGAGAGAGTTTATCTATTATACACAAGTGGGGAATAGCATCGAAGGCTTTAGCCACGTCAGGGTAGGTGGTGTGGAAGGAGGACTTCCCCTCATCCATGGCCTTGGTGACTGTCTCAAAGAGGTCGACCAAATTTAACAGGCATGACCTCCCCATGACGAAACCAAACTGTTTAGGATCAAGTGTCTGGAGCTTGCCAATGTCCTTCTTAATGAGGTCCATGGTAATCCACTCCATGGCCTTGCTGATGAGTCTATAATTTCCTGGATCGGTGGATGCTACACCTTTGTGCAAAGGGATGACAGTGGCTGTTCTACACTCAGCTGGGATGAAGCCGGTACTCAGGCTTTGGTTGAATAGGGTGCCTAATAGTGCTGCAAGTTCCTGCCTGAGTTCATGTAGGATGCGGCCGGGTCCCATGGAGGCTGTATTTTTTGCCTTTGAGAGGGCACTGATGACTTGCTCCCTAGAGATAAGGGGAAGAGGGCAGGTACTGAGGATGTCCTGTTTTACTGGCAGGTACTGGAGATGTCCTGATTTACTGATAGGGGACAGAGGAGGTAAAGTTTTCAACAGAGTCATGCGCTTTTCTTTGCACACCCAAAAGCAGAGAGAGAAAGAGAGGGAGGCAGAAATAAAGAGACAGCCAGGAGCTGGGCTCAGAGTGTGAAGGTACCTGAAACAATTCTTGAATTAAATTTAAAAAGCCATGGATGCATGAAAAAACATGGTTGTACAGGTACTTTTGAAGGTGTGAAGTGACAAGAAACTGCTAAAAGAAATGTATAGTAAATTGCTGGAAGGTTGCTTATAGGAGATGTGCTCAGTAAGTAGACTAAGCTGCTGAAAGAACTTACTGAACTGGGCTGGTAATGATTATTGTTTTGAACTTTCAAACTGAGGAAAAAAAAGGAAGTTCACTGCACTTGACCTCTGCAAGGGAAAGAAGTCTTGGGTTTGTCAAAGGTTATACACCATTTGAACAAAACAATATCTAGGTAGTAATGTTGCTGCAGAGTAATAAATTAAACTGAAGGGCACTTGAAAAGTTAATACAGATGGCAGTACATTAAAAAAAACTAATAAGCACAGAAAGTACGGTGCTTAATTTTCAAAAAGGTCAGAAAAGATTGATAAACAGCGTGAAAATAAAACAAGTTTGTAAGAAATCATGTTCAAAGGCCTAGCTGAGCAAAGTAAGCAGATATACATAAGCAAACAAATAACCTAAGTGCAAGTCTCTCTGAACATAACAAGTTTAGTACGTAAAGAAAGTTGTGGTTCAGGCGAGTCTGAATTACAAGAGGTAAAAAAAAAAAAAAAACATTTAAAAATCAATTCCATGGGTGGAAAACATACAGACTAATAATATAAAGGTGCTGGTGGAAGAATCTGTACATGTATCTCGAACAAAGGCTAGACTAAGCAAAATAATTTCTTTTAGGGGGTGAGGTTTAGCTGATGCGAGAACAGGAAACAAACAAAAGGCAAACTGAAATAAAGAATATTGTTAAGCAAAGGCAGCAACAAACTGAAATGATGAATTCAATGAAACAAAGGCAGAGACAAATTGGAGTGCCATAGGCATACAAAGAAAGTTAGTGTCACCCTACAACATGCAAGGAAAGAAACTGCAAATGACAAAACTAAACAAGAGTTTAAATGGTTGTCATGAAGGGCTTCCACACTGGTCTGTAAACAGGAAAATGCACCAGTCCACCAAAGGCCACACACTACCCTGTTGTTCTGACAGTAGTAAGCTTAGAAGATAAATTTCTGTGTGGCAGTTATTTATGTATATAATCATTCATTTGGTCAAAATCAAACATTTGATATGTGCAGCCACAGTTATGCAGGTGATTGTCATTGATGGTCACATCTGTGTGTGGGGCATAGATGCAATGAAATATCAATGACTTTGTATGATGAGCCTGTTTTTCTCTCATATTTTCGACTGATCCTCATAAAGTGTTTTTTTTCTTCTGGCAAATTTTTGAGGACTTCATTTACTAAATAATGATAGATATTTAAGTTTCAGACATAATAGCCTTTTGAAAAAAAACATGCTAATGCAATGTGTGTTGTTCTAACAACTTTCGAAGTATATTAAACAGTTAGCTGCCTGTGATTTTGGTCCTTGTCCCATAACTGCTTTTTAACTTTCTCCTTGATTCTTGAGTCAGTCATCAACCACAGGCTGTAACAGATTACATAAACCTTCGGGGATTTTGTATAGCCTGTGGTCTGTGCCACATTATTTTGGAGTACTTGAAACATGATTTACTTAGATTACTGGATACTGGTCTTATACTCACTCAAGTGGTTTATTTTGGACCCTTTTTGCATTGCACAGTGTGAAAAATAAAAACTGGTGAAGCTCTCCACATTCATTCTGTGCTCATCTCAGCATCTGTGTATTTTTCAGTACCAAATGTGGCATTTCTCAGCAGGGCACTTTCCTCTTGCTTTTCTTTGTGAATACTGGAGCAAAGTATTCATTAATTACTACTTTTTCCCCAATTATCCACAATCTCCCCCTCATTTTCTACTTATCCCCACCAAGTCTATTTCACTGCCTCCCCTTCCTGCTATATGCCTGAAAAAATAGCTAATAACAGACTAGGGCAGCCTAAAGATGAATAAACCCATCACCAAGCAGTTGTATTCTGCCACTCTGTCTGGTAAGTATCATAGGAAGTAATTTTCCATGGCACAGTTATTGCTGTTCTGACTGCAGTCCAGGACTCTCCATGCAGGGGGATAGTCAGGCTTGAAGGAGAGTAGTCAGTGTGGTCATGGGTTGCAGTGTTTTCAGAGGTGTTTGCCTTCACTAAAAATATCTCATTCAGAGACCAAGCTATCTCAGCAATGAATTTGGGACAAGTCTAGACTATACTCCTCAAAGGGGGTCGTATAGTCTTCCTCTCCTCTGAAACAAGCCAGGTCTTTTACTTTGCCTCTCTCTCTACTTCTGAAGGGGATGTTAGGTTTCCATACATTTATGAACTTTGGACATGACTTAAACCTCCTCTGCCATATCACACTGTATTATCAGCATAGGGTTGACACCACTTTTGATATACAATGCTGTTGTTTGTTCTGTCCTCTGTTCTTAAAATGCTTTGAAATCTGCTGGCCATTGTGGTGGTTGCCTTGAAGGAGAAGGACCTGTGTATGCGTGTGTGTACACTCGCTCCCTTACCTAGATGTTTGTCTGCTTTTGGACACATCATGAGACTCACTGATACCATCCAATGTTCCAGGTCATTGGGGTTGCCATCAGGGAGAAGTCATGGGGTTTGAATAGAGAGATGAAATCACAAGAGAAGGAGAATAGTATTGATGAAACTGAATTCATCTTCTAGTCTTGGTGAGTAACTTCATGCGGTGGACCTGTTTTCACAAAATCTCACCAAGACGACATAGATTTATATAGACTGTATTTTATATATCATGGCAGCCAAAAGTAAGTTAAAAAATAAGAAAGGAGGACTGGGGCCACAGGTCCTATGATGAAAAAAGTGCCCAATTATAGTGTACACACTGGTGCCAGGACTGAAAGAAAAACAGTATATAATACTCAAGACAAAGAAACATTCTTACAGTGGGATTAGCCCAGTCAGGGGGAGAGGATGGTCCCCCATTCGAAGAAAGTAGCAGTGGTGCACAAAAAACACAAAAATTGACAGATCGATAAAAATACAGAGACAGAGTGGGCTATTGAAAATAAGGAAGAAATTATGTATTCCTACTATTATGCAAGAAACCCAGAATTTACAGACAGAGGATTAGAAGAAAAAAATATTTGCACATGGAAATCGGTCAAAATCTTCAAATAAGTGTGAATTTATTAATACAACAGATTCATGAGAAACACTGAATAGATGAAGAAACTTTGGGAAGTCTGGAAAATGAAGCAACAGTCTTCTTCTTTCAGCTTTTTCCCGGTCCGCTCATGATTGGCAGTGGAGTTTTACAGTGTCGAGTTGCCAGCCCGGTGCCCAACCTTCCATAGAAGGCACACACACGCACGCACTCACACCTAGGGCCAATTTAGAGTGTCCATTCCACCTACAGCATGTCTTTGGGATGTGGGAGGAAACCGGAGCACCCGCAGGAAACCCACGCGACCACAGGGAGGACATGCAGACTCCGCACAGAAGGCACCCCAGCTGAGGATCGAACCGGAGAACCTCTTGCTGTGAGGCGGCAACGCTAACCGCTGCACCACCGCAGCCGCCCCCTAAAATGAAGCAACAGTGTAAGTACGAAAATATAAAGAACAAAACTCAGAGAGTTTTTTAAGGTATAAAAAAGAAATGTGGACATGAAAAAAAAAACAATCTGGTATGATGCAATATTTATGCAAAGGAAAAAGACATTCTAATCAATAAAAAGGTAGGTCCAAAGATATTTACAGAGAAAAATAGACAAATGCACCCAGATATGGAAAATGTCACAATACGAAAAACAAAGAACACAAAGGGGGATGCACAAAAGATTAGTAAGTTAGGACTTAAATAGAAATTGAAGTTATGAATTGTCTGTAAAGTTAAGGATTTAGTGTGGAAAATCCAACACAAGAAATGTTACAGCATGATGGAATAAGAGTTCCCCAGATTAAGGAGCAGCAGGTGGAGCAGGATTTGCCACATGGTGGTAATCTGGACACATCTATAGGAGGCCAAATATGAAGGTACAATTGAAATTGCATAGCAAGGGAAGGAACAGGAAACAATGACAACTTTGACACAGGTAATATTGCAGAGTATTGGGCCAAAGGCTTCCTATATAATGGAACAACAGATGAAGCAGTGTGCCCCTGAAGAGGCTGAAGAGACACTTGCAAACTAGATCTGGGGATGTGGCATAGAGCATCATGGGATAGATGTTCGCCTTGAGCCAGTGGAAGCACTCAAGCTTTAGTATTCGTCCGAGTCAGAGACAAAATCTGCTCCGAACCCAACCTGTAAGAATGTAGGTGAGATGGACAACAAACATGGAATGTTATGGTAAGTCCATAACTTCTTACTTCTCAGTTTTTGTATAATCTTTTGTTTAGTCCCTTTCCACATATCCATAGCTGCCATAACAGAATCCTTTTTAAACCATTCTCCTAAGTACTTCATTTTATCATGTCCTCATAAATATAATTATTGCTGAACCAATTTGTGTGGGTACAAAGTTTACAGCTATTACCTTTGTATTATCTTCATTAATTTTGCATCCCGAAAAGACTTGAAAGTGTTTCAGATTGTTCCACAGCACTAAAATATCTTTTTCTATTTTTATCAGGTAAAAATAATATCATCCACAAATAAAGCCAACATTTCTTGATTACCATATCAATTATATCCTTGAATTCCTGAGTCCCTTATTTTCTTTGCCAGTGTTTCCAAATCTACACACATAACAAAGGGGAAGGAGGACACCCCTGCCTGGTTCCTGTATTCAAATGGAGCTTATCACAGAGGAGCCTCTCCCTACTTTAATTTTCACCTTGGAATCCTCATATGTCCTCCTAATTAACCTTCTTATTGTGTCAGGGAATATAAATGCTTCCATTGCCCTGCTCATAAAATCCTAGGTTACTCTGTTGAATGCTTTCTCTGCATCAAGACATGCCAACAACAGTGGTATTTTCTTAAATTTTGCTTCCCTCTAGATCATGATTGTTCTAGTAATGTTGTCAAATGTTTGCTTCCCCTCCACAAAACCAGACTGATCCATATCTTTCAATTTTGGCATCACCTTTGCCATTCTTTTAGCCATTATAAACATATGCACTTTATAACCATGGTTTAGAATCGAATCAGGCCTATATGAAGCTGGATCTAATGGGCCTTTACCATTTTTAGGTATTACAGCCACCACAGTTTTCTTCCAGGATGCTGGTGTTTCTTCTTTTAAAATACCGTTAAAGAAATCCTTCTAGATCTTTATCATTTTTCCCTCATAGCTTCCAAACTTCCACAGGAATACCATCTATTCCTGGAGACTTTCCTGTAGATTAGTTATACATCACCATTTTTATCTCATCTCCTCCTATCCTAACTGTCAGTAATTGAGCCTCATCTACACTAACCTTGGCAAATTTAATTTTTCCATAAACATTTGTACTTTTTCTTGATTTCCACAGTTCTCTGAGTTATACAGACTTTCATAAAATTTCTGAAATATTGCAATACCTCTGTGGGATCTCTGGTTATTTTCCTTGCTATAGGTTCCCTAAGCTTAGCAACAACCCTTTCTACATTCTGTTGCTTGAGCCATTGTGCTAAAAGTGTTTGTGCTCTCGAGTTATCAAAAAATAGTTGCTTAACAGTAATCTTTCTAAACTCATGCATATTATTCAGGTAGCCCCTTATTTTTCTCTTTAGCACTCTGCAGTTGCACCTCTTCATGTTCTGCAAGATTACCCTATTCTGCAGTACTTTAACCTTTGTCATTCTGTGTAAGTAATTCTTGCTGCTTCTTAACCAAAACTTTTTCTTTTATTTCTAAAGAAATTTCTAAATTCCCTAATAACTCCAGAATAATTTCCACTACATATTCCTTAGATTCCTGTCCATTTAACAGATAGATAGTGAAGCACCAGTGTCTCATTTTTATTTCATTACCCTGCATTTTTTTTAGTTTAATATTGGTGCATGATCTGGATTAGTTATTGGATGCACTTGTTCCTGTGAAATATAATATCTAACCTAGCACAGTGTTTGTAACTTGGGGAATAATGTATACATTCTCTCTGAACTCCTATTACTGAATTCATGTTTTCCATACCAAATATTTTCATAAGTTTTTCGAAAATCTACCCCCTCTTGTTATATTTTCCCTACTAATCCCCCAGATACATCCTCACTGTTGCAAATAAAATTCCAGTCCCCACCTATGAGTAATATTCCCTGCTGAAAGCTAATTATTTCTCCCATAATTTTTTAAACTCCATTGTAGCAGTTTTACGCGAAATAGAAATACATGCCAATGTAATCCACTTCCCTTGCCAGTAACCACTTAGTACTACACATCTACCATTATTATATATTTTCCCCTGTTCTATCGTGATTGGAGCTTCTGTAGCAATTACTGTAAGTACTCCCCTTTTCTTTTGTCCCAAATATTCCACTGAATAACCTTCCTGAAATCCTTTCTTTATCAAGTTCTCATTCTCATTTATTTCAGATAAGTCTCCTGTATCTTAGCTATTAGCACTCTGCATTTGGAAATTTGTTTCAGTACTTTCTTTTTTGTATACATCTGTGAGACCATTCACATTCAAAGCTAATATTGAAAGTGTTGCTATTATAACAGGAAGTTATTATTCCCACTTGTTATGTATAATATTTTTTTAAATGTCTAGTTTCAGCTTTTGTGTTACAGGCATACAGTAATGTTTGGCAGATTGATCTTTTATACAGTTGTTTCTTGTCATATCCATTGGGACCTAAGTCACATCTCACAAGACTTTTGTTTTAATGAAAACCCTCAAGCAAAAAAAAAAAAAAAAAACCACTCTGAACATCCTAATGACTGCTAAATTAATACAAACACACACTACTATGTACATCTTCATATAATGAAGTTTTACCCTCCTAATAGGAACAGTTGTCCCAGACTGACAGCTACACTCACAGGCTTGAACTGACGTATAATTAAGGTTATCTGTGCTAAGACACATGGTACAGCCCATGCTTCTACTTACACTAAGTGCTGCCAGTTTTTGTCATATCTTTATTTCTCTCACAGATGTAGAAAAAAAACTTGAATGTTTTCAGAAAACGTTATCTTTTAGCCATTGAAAAAAAGAAGGTATTGTGTTTTTATTGCCCTTATCAGCTCTTGTTTCTGTCTGAATTTGCAGTCATAGTTTTATAGAAACATGAGAACCAGACACACATTTGCCTTCAGCTACAAGCTTCTTGTGCTGTACTGTGAATGTTTATTTGCTAAAGGAAATCATTTTATTACATTCAGTTGTTCTTTTATTTACTTGCTTCCACTTAAAACTTGTTAGATCAATCCAAGGGCCTCAATCCAGTCATTCCCCTATGCAAAAGTAAGACAAAAGCATATCAGTTTTACTTGCATCATGCTCTTTTGTCTTGGATTTCTTCTATTTTTGCATTGCAGTACCTACATCTCTTAAAACCAAGCAAAAAGAAAGAAAGAAAGAAGGGCACTTATTTACTTTGGTATCTGTGTTGCACACACAACTGAAAAAGCTTTACTATATAACATGCAGTACATGTCATGATTTATGAAATAAATCAGTCAAGAACGAAAACTGTTTTACTTACAGTTACCTATTTCCATCCTCTTCCTCTATCCTTATCATTCTTCCAGACATTTAATAAATGAAATAGAGAATCCCCTACAAGTTTAACAAAGTCAAAAAAGTCCAATATTTCCAGGTTTTCTCGTTCTACAGTATTTTACAAGTGTGATTGATGCTTTATAATCCTGCATTTATTTATTAATTTCTGATTTGGTGGTTTTCTTCCTGTTGATCTCCAACTCCCATCTCCAGAGTCTGGTTCATTTCCAACATACTCCTTATTCTTCTAGTCAACTTCTCTGCTTTTTTTCCCTGTCTCTCAAGCATTTTTCTTTGGAACATAGACAAATATTTTACTGGCATAGTCTTTCTATGAGCTTTATTATCAGAAGAATAAGAAGCAGAAGCTCCTCCTGTTTGATAGCTCACTTTTTGTTGGACAAACTTTTGTATCTCCTTCTTAGTATGTTTAGAATCAAAAAATTACTTTGACTCTCTAGGAAAAAGTATTCTGAAGATAGCTGGATACAGCAGCTTGAATCTCACACCTGCTTTACAACATTCCCTGATTGCTGAAATAAATTGACTCCTCTTCTCCCTAATGTACAGTGAGTAATCATTTTCAACAAACACTGTACTGTCTCCAGCTTTTAATACTTTATCCTTCTGCCATAGTTTTGTCAGAATCAACTCTTTCTGCTTATAGGATTGCATCTTTACTATTAGAGGTCTTGGCTGCTTTCTCGTGGCCATGTTTGTAACATATGCATAATGTGCCCTTTCAATTAACGACTCCTGCTGTGGAATTCCAGTCCATCTTGGAAGTCCCCAGGAACAGCCTCATGTTGACCAAGATTTGACACAGGAATTGTTAAGAACAAGAAAACTGAAACTGAAAGATGAAAAGCTAATAATGGCAGCCCTGGATAGTTGACTATGTACACATTGGTTTAGAGTCCATTGAACATATAGGGGAAACAGACAAACGCTTGTTCTGTTAAAAAAAAAAAATCTTGTGCTGGGTGTGATAAATTCTTTGCAGAGGGCCTGTATAGTGAATGGCACAAACATTTGTGGCCAGATTGTTGCATTTGGAGACTGTCCAAAGATTACAGACTAGAAGTAGTTGAGAAGCATTGGAAACATGAACCATAAAGCATTATAGAGAATAATAAAGTTTATATCACATGGAATTACCCATTACCAACAGTTCAAATAATAGATGCAAATAAACCAGCTACAGTAGTCCATGAAAAAAAAGGAAAGTAGCATTGATGATTGAAATTGCCGTATGTAATAATTAGTGTTTTACGTATGGAGAGAAACAAAGTCATAAAAATATCAGGATTTGCAGGCAGAAACAAGAGCAATGTGGATGAAAGATCAAACATTTCCAATAGCAGGAGGAGGAACAGGACTAATAAAGAATTTTCAGTCATACTTAGATATGTTACTGATCCATGTAACTCCATATGAATTACAGGAGTCGTCATTTATGGGCTCATTTGCCTCCTTCAGCAGAGAAAACTTGTCAGCACTGACTGAAAGCATTTTTCTGTCATAAATTATTTTAACTTATTCTGTCATAAATTATTTTAACTCATTCTATCTCCAAGGGTATTGGGTATAAATGATTGACAAATTCTTACCTGTTAATACATCTTTAGAAAGGCAAAGATAAATGTATGCCCTGTGGTATGCTTCTTGATAAACAACCACTACTGTACCAGCTAACATGACTTAACTGTAAAATGTGTAGAACAGCAGGAACAACAAAGCTGTTAAAGATTCACATTTTTATATGCGTAGCAATGATGAAAAACTGCATAGTAACAATTAACAGCAATACGAAAAAGGGTGTGGTGAGAAAACGCTTAAAAGCCTGGGTATGGGAACACAAAGCATAGTAAAAGCAAAAAAAAAAAAAAAAATCATTAAGAACATATCTGATCTGAAAATAGCATTAGAGAGGGACCATTCTTATCCTCTCTATCAAGAGGCTATGCAGCTATGGAAATGGGCTATGTTGTTTTATCACTTTGTGACTGCAGTGTTCATTCCTGGTTGTGCCAGTTCTATGGCAGACAAGCTCCGATGATGCTTATTGATATCTCATGAATGATCCTTTTGTCAGTCAGTAGCAAATGCAATCTTTAGCCACTCAGGAAGGTAATGCTGTGGTCTCTTTGCATCTCTGACTAACACCAAATGAAGTTATTTCTCTCTAATCGCCTTATAGGGGCAGACCTCTAGGAATACTCTGGTCTGACAGTGTCCTGCATGTCTTCTTCATGCTTTTCCCACATTTCCACTTTACATTAAATTCTTACAGAAGTCAGAGTGCAAGGCCGTTTTTACTCTCATAACCATATACTGGCTCATACAAGTATGATTCCCAGTGTGTGGCCTCATTTTCTAGAAAAAAACTCTTCTTCTCAGAACTCAGAGGTCTACTGTCCCATCCATCTGGCAAACCTCACCCAGACCTCCAGTCTGCTAGACTAACTGCATGTTTTTTCCAATTCCACTAATGAGCAAAGACTGTCCCAGAGTGTTTCATGTTCTCACAGCTATTCAGAGAAACCATAGGTACATAGGTGTTTACTAGGCTAACAACCACAAGGGCCTTTTTAAGCCAAGCCATGCATCCCAAATCTCTGACACCCTTGATAAGTATAAGCATTGGCCTGGGAGATGAACCATTTACAGGTTACCTGTCTCCATTAGAGATGTAGGTGCCAAACCAGGGATGAATTTCCGGTTTCCTATCCAGTTGTTTAAGTTGCATTTGAATTGGGTTAGGGAGGAACTCTGCTTCACATGGATGGGGGAGCCTGTTCCATAGACTGGGAAGTCTCTGGGATATATACCTATCTCTCCAGCAGGTCCTGTTTATATCATAGGCAAGGTTTAAGTCTTTAGAATGGGTAATTCTGGTGCTGTTTGTTTTGTGGATATGCAGGAGGTCCATGAGAGTGGGGTCTGACAATGCCCTGTATGCCAGGCATAGATCTCCCCTCAAAAGCCTGTAGGAGACAGAATACATGGATAGGGCCTTGAGGTGGTCTGCATTGGACATTTTACTTATGCCCTGTATACTTTTAATGAGGAATCTCTGTGGACATTCCAATTGTTAGATATGTCTGGTTAGGTACATACCAAAGGGGCATTGTACTCCATGATGGGTCTGATGGATGCCAAATACAGTGGAACAATGACTTCCTTGGACTTGGATATCATACCTTTGTTTATAAGTTGCACAACATAAAATGATTTTCTTACCACTGCAGACACGTGATGATCAAAGGCTAGATTAGTATCTGTGTGTGTCCCTAAGTCCCTGACTACAGGGTCAGCTCTAAGGGGTGTGTTGTCAATACAATAGTTACCAGGGATGGATGACGTCATGCATTTCTTGGCATTTAGTTTTAGTCCATGGCTCTGACAACAGTTGCTTGTCTGTGTCAGCCCCTCCTGGGGAACATTTGTGTAAGTGTGAGATTCAGTGACAGCTCCTAATTTGCAATCATCTGCAAATTTAGTCAGCCAGAAACCACTGATATTGACCTTGACTTCTGAGAAGTCGATGCCAAAACAGAGCGGTCCAAGGACTGATCCCTGAGGGACTTCACTTGTGACTGGCCTCTTTGTAGAGGTAGACTCCCCAATTCTAACTTCCTGGGTCCTGTCTGTGAGCCAGTTGGCTGTCTACTGGGTGACGTATGGGTCTGTACCTAACATCTTGAGTTTGTCAATAATGCCCGAGTGCAAGTGGGGTATTGTGTCAAATGTCTTGGCCAGGTCAAGGTAGGCAGTGTGAACGATTTTGCCCTCATCCATTGCTTTGGTGAGCTTCTCAAAGAAGTCCACCAGGTTGAGTAGGCATGATCTGCACTTGATGAAACCAAACCGGGTTGAGTCCACTGTCTGGAGGTTTACTATATCTGTACTGATCATCTCCATGATAATTCTTTCCATGGCTTTACATCTAAGAGTAGTGAGACTTATGGGTCTGTAGTTTCCAGGGTCTGAAGGTGCCCCACCTTTGTGCAGAGGGATGACTGTTGCCTTTCTCCATTCATGAGGCACAAAGCCTGTTTGGAGATTACAGTTAAATAGTAATTCCAAAGACCCTGATAGGTCATGTTTCATGCTTTTTAGAAGGCATCCTGAGATATTGTCTTGCTCCATTGATGCAGTGCTCTTGGTCTTAGAGCATTAAGGACCTGTTCCCTGGTGATAGTAGGAGGAGCTATATTTGATGATATTTCTCGAGGGAAGATTGAGTGAGAGACAGGTAAAGTTGGAGCTGAATTTATCAGCCAGGAAGTTTGCTATACCTTCTGGCTCAGTATAGGTGGCTTCATTTACAATGAGCTCTGCACAATTGTATATTGCCTTTGAGATTGAAGACATAGCAAAGAATGTTTTGTGATTGTCCTTGGCCTGGGAGGCCAAACTTACCTCAAATCTGGCTTTGGTAGACCTTTTTGTCCTCTGAGTTGTTTGTTTAGTTTGAGTTTGATGAGAGTGTTTTTATCCTGCTGGGTACTGCTCCTCCTAATTTTTTCCATGATTTTCTCCATCCTGTTACACAGCAGAATGATTTTGTGATTCCACCAGGGTAGCTTGTTTTTTCTTAGTTCTGTACTTCTTCCTGGTGGTTACAGCTGCCTCTATGCAGCTATTACCATGCTTGCACAGAATTTCTGTGAACAGTTCTGCATAGGCAGAAATGTTCTCAGGGTTTATGGGGGCTTGAGATTTTGCCAGGTTTAGGTGGGGTACAGGTTTATTTTTTACTTCAAAGGAGACCATTTTGTGATCTGACCTTACCAGGGAAGGCATTACAGTAGGGGGTTTGCAGCAGTCTTCCATATTAGTGAGGACCAGATCCAGTATGGTTGCACACGTGGTTGGTGTATTGACTATCTGGTCCAGGGAGTTTGTGTTTGCAAAATCCAGGAATCTCTGTACATGTATTTTTGGTGTCATATAGGATTCCGAGTTAATAGTGGGGTAATTAAAGTCACACATGAATATGGTATTGGATTGGATGGTTAGTGTTTCTAATAAGTTTAAATACATGGAACATAGAGGGGGACCAATAGCTTGCAAGGAAGTGATATTAGATTTTACCTGTGATGATTTGAATGTGGAACAGCTCAAGTGCATTGTCCTGTTTGACCAGCCTTGAAGTATATTTACTTTTGATGTAAATAGAGACACCTCCACCTTTAGTCCCTGCCTGTGAAGTAGCTGGCCTAAGTGTGTGGAAGGCATTATAACTTTGCACTGTTTGTGTGCTCTGTGCCTTTATACAATGTCTCAGTGACCACGCAGATCAGCATCCTCTAGGGTAAAGAGAGCTTCTAGGGAGTGGAGTTTTTTGTTTAGACTCTTAACACTGAGCAGTAATACCTTTAGATTTTCTTGGTTTTGATTTGCTATGTAGGAAGTATTTTCAATTTGGCATTGCCTAAAAAAGCACTATGGGGAAGACAATGTTTTAGCTATTATTCAAAAACCTAGAGGGGGAGAGGTGCAGACCATCCCTGGGAAAGCAGGGTGGTCTGTTGACCATCTCCTTCCATGCTGGCACATATTGCACACCCTTAGAATTACATCAAAAACCAAGCCAGTTATTTAAGTCACTCCTCTTTTGTTCATATTGTGGCATTGCCCTTAGAGAAGGTAAAATGCTGCTCAATGCTAGGCTCATACCATTCTGAGGCACATATTCCCAGAGCTCCATGATGTTTCTCTTCATATAGTCTAGGGAGGTGCATCTCAGGTCATTTACTCCCACATGGGCTATGAGTCATATTGGTAACTGTCGGCCAGTAACTTGAGTGCATGCACAATGTGGTGGATCCTAGCCCCTGATAAGCAGCTGACCATAACTTCCTCCTTACTCAGCCTGGTGAGAGGGACATCATTTTGTCTCACGTTGGAGTCTCAAGTGACTAGAATGTTAAATTCTATGGTGGCTTGTCTTATAGGCTTAGAGGTAATGTCTCCATGAGATGTAGCTCTATGTGATGATGTGGGTGTTGTTTTGAAAAAGCGCATTTGGGGCTGCTTAGGGTGTTATGTACTTCATCTAGGAGGTCTTTCTGGTTTAAGAAGGTTACATGCAAGTCCCTCAGCATATGTGGGACAATATGTCTGCTTTGAATTGTGCATAATGGGTGCAGTGTGTGTACTACTGACAACCTTGTTAACATTAGGAGTACTTTTATGTGAGAGCTTTGCCTCCACTGACATTGTGTAAATACATCTCTCACATATATCAGTTTGTTTGAGAATTAACTGGTTGTCAGTAAATATGAGGCAGTTTCTACATTGCCTTAGGACAGAGACAGTAGGAAAGTTCCTGTCCATGGCAACAGATCCAGTTGGAGTGAGAATATCAATCACTGTCAGGAGTATCTGGTTTGCAACTATGTGGACCATGCTTGTCACTGCAAACTATTTGTCCTCTGTGCAACTAGGTATTGGAGAAATGTCGATTGTGCTTTTACAGGAAAAATGTCACTTAAGGTGTTGAGTCTGTACAGAGCACTGCAAAACACTTGAGGGTAAACCAATACATAGACCCTGAAAATTTAAGGATGAAGTTTTTAGGCAGATATTCTGAAGTTAGAAACAAATCAAGCAGCACTTACTGAAAACAAAGAATTAGCTTGTTAAGAGTGATGAAAAGAGGGGAGTCACATGAATGGTTACCACTAATGCTGGTCTCATCACAGCTTCATTCTGTTGGGATACAATGCTCCTTTGCTTCTTCTTTCATCAGAGGCAAAATGTTAGCACCAATCCCATGAAGGGAAGCAGGCCACAGCCTGTTTGGTGATCCACAGTCTTGTCCGAGATGATGCAAGGGTCTGTAGACTTGTAGCCTTTTTCTCGTAGATGCCTCGAATAGCAACCAAACCAATCAGGAACGTTAAGCACAAACACTCACTCTCCAACCAAAAATAGTCAGGAATCAATGAACTTTGCTCCTTCTCAAACCAGGATCAGAATATAAGCACAGATTCCAAGCTGTCGCTTATAAAGCAGTTATTAGGCTTTCTGGTGATTAGCATTCTCCAGGAAACAATGTCCCTGTACCCCTTCTGTCACCAGGAGAAAACAGAAGCACTAATCCCAAAATGACTACTGAGAGGCAGAATGTGAACTCTCCAATAACTGGTGGTCTTGCAATAGAGGTTTAAAGGTAAGATGAAAAAAATGTTTTATCCTAAACACTGCAGTATGCACTAAGCAGTTAGATATGAAAGTGGGTTCACTTAAGTTTTAACTAAGTGGAGAGCCACTATTTTTAAAAGAGCAAGATAGATTGAAAGGGGGTGGGCACTTTTGTATTTTGGTACTATGGTATACAGTGGGATGGTCAATAAATTTAAATAGTTGAAGGGGAACGATTTCACAAAATGATAATTTTGTGCTTACTCACACCAGCTAGTGAAAGGAGAGAGGGAAGGAGATATATGGGCAAATTAACATAAGGGGCAGGCAACTAGAAAGACAGTGGTGTTTAAGAACACAACAGTAACAGGATGGGAGGGTGGGAAAAATTCAGTCTGACTCATAAGTGAGACAGCTGAGGTCTCTCTTCAATTTTTAATATGCAATTAAAAGCAGATTACAAGTAAAACACGTGTAAAGAAAACCAATGACAATATACAAAATATAAAAAGGCAATAAAGTAATACAAAATACAAGAAATCAAAAGCAAACTAACCTATCCCTCACAGCAACATGTGGCAAAGTCTGGGTGAGCTTTTCCAGTAAAGCCAGAAAATTATATGGAAGTTAATGCACAGACTTTTCTTAGTGGGCCACTAACCAGAGATTCAATTTTTCTTGGCCCCAATTTCTGCAGTTTTGATGATTTTTGTCTCACATTTTAGTTATGGTTCAAGTTATTCTACAGTCAAGAGTATAGTCATTGTTTTTTTTTTCAGACTTTCAGTATGGTCTCCATTCTTCCATGGAATCATCAAAGGTTTGCAAGCCTTCATAAAAGATGCCTTTCTTTTGAGATCATCTGTTAGAGAATCTATATCTCCCTGGGATTTTAGTTTCATCCTGGTAAAACTGAGGCTGCATCCTTTTGATCCAGCAGGCAAAGCTGATCTTAACTTTTTTATTTGGAAAACTCTTTTTCTAATAGCAGTTGTGTCACCTTCTTTCTTTCAACCACTCGCCATATATCATCTTTAATTTATTACATACTAACCCAACTTTTATGTCTAAAGTTCAAACCGAAATTAACCTTGACTAGTCTATTAATATTCAGAGTTTTTATGTATGTATTTATTTATTTTATTTATTCTTTGCTGACCGGGTCAGTCCTACTAGACTAGTAGCCTCTTTTCAGGGGAGACTTTGAGGCACCATGGGGGAGGCTCTTGTCTCCCCCATAGTGCATTTTTTAGGCAAGGTCTGGAAAATAACATTACTAACATGAAATTAGCCAATCAGAACAAAATAAGTGTCAGGCTGCTAAATGCTAGAAGCTTAAAATAAAAAGTGCACTCCCTGGAAGCACTTCTGTCACTAGAAGATGTAAATGTCTGTTTAGTCACAGAAACCTGGTTCAAAGGCCTCAGAGTACCCTGACCTTCCAAGGCTACAATGCCTTCCATACCTTTAGATTGCAAAATGAGAATGTAAAAACCAAACGAGGCGGTGTTTCAGTCTATATTAGAGAGAAATTCACCTCTCATCTAGTTAGACTGGACAACTCCATGCAGATACTCCAAGTCCAGGCTACAGTAGTTAAGACCCCCATTAAAGTCATACCCAGTTACAGATCCCCCCCCCCATGGGTCATGACACCCGTGAAGTCTACTTGACCAAACTGGAGACGATCCAAATTTTACCGAACATACTGGGTATGTAGGATTTCAATTATCCCACAGTCAACAGGGAATTCTACCCTTGCCCTAGCTCACTAGCGCAAAAGTTCCTTGACTTTGTTAATTCATATGCCGTGGAACAAATTGTTCATACCCCGACAAGAGGAACAAACATTCTAGCTGTGGTCCTCACCAACATGTCAAACAGATGTACTACCACAACTGTCAAACCCTCAGTTAAAACTGACCACATATCAGTCACCTTTGAGCTGGCACTAACACCAGAACTCGCAAAGGGTGAAATCATACTAAAAAACTTCACCAAGGCAAAGTATGCCGAACTAGGTGAAGGTATAAATGCACTCTAAGCCCCTCCTCAAGCTGGAAGTAGTAACTACGCCGATGCTTACACTAAAGCCTTGTACAGTCACTTGCATAAGTGTATAAACTTGGCTGTACTAGAAAGAATCAAAGCCAGAGCCCATACTAAAAACAAGCTGCCATGGTCAACATCCAGCATCAACAAACTTTACAATAAATGCAAAAAGTTGCTGTCCAAGAAAACAAAGGCAAGGTCCCAACAATGGAAAAGCACCCTCATCAGCCTCAACAGGCACATAAGACAACTTGTCAAACCCTCTAAGGGCTCCTTTGAGAAATACTTAGCAAGTACAGCCAAGGATAACCGTAAGGCATTTTACAGCTACATAAAAGGTAGACCCAAGCATGTGTAGAACTAGTGACCCTTTGGTATCACACACACTGACCCCCACAGAGATAGCAATCCTGCTAGCCGATAGGTTGGGCAAAAACTTTATTCCCTTATCCTCTCCTAACTTATCACAAACCCTCCCCCAAATTCTCCCCTCTCACCCTACATATCTGAAGATTAGTTCCTCAAAGCCTTGTCCAAGGCAAAAAACTCAGCCTCTATGGGACCAGACGACATACCAGGTTGTCTTCTAAACAGGCTAAAACATAAACTAGCATCACCATTAAGTACAACTACAGTTATTCCTCCTCCACAAAAGTGGCCAAGCAACAGACCTGGAGAATTACAGACTCATAAGCTTGACCAGCCTCATCTGCAAGGCCATGGAATGTATCATTATGGACCTCATAAGTAAAGCCATAGGTGACCTCCAAACTCTGGATCCTACTCAACTCAGCTTTGGTAAGGGTAGATCCTGCCTGCTAAATCTGGTGGATTTCTTTGAAAATGTGACCAGGGCGATTGACAAGGTCAAATCTGTGCACACAGTATACCTTGACAGCTTTCGAGACAAATGCACATTCAGGCATTACCGATAAACTTAGCAAACTGAATGTAAACCCCTTTGTTATAAGATTATAAGATGGGTTGCCAGCTGGCTCACAAACTGAACACACACACAATCAATGTGGGTGACCCAACATCAACCAGCAGACCTGTTACATGTGGGGTACCACGGGTGGGGGTAGTCAGTGCTGGGCCCCCTACTATTTGGTATATACATTTCAGAAGTTTAGGTCAAAACTAAGGGGTTGTTGCTGACCAGGTTTGCAGATGACTGCAAACTAGTTGCAGTCATTGAATCCCCAAATGATGCCAGTGTACTTCAGGAGGGTCTCACACAGACCAACGACTAGTGCATTAGTCACGCTCTCAAACTGAATGCAGAGAAATGCATCATCATTCCATTTGGCACAAAGTCCCTTCACACTATCAAATCAACAACAATACCCTAAGTACCTATGAAGTGGTAAGGGACCTGAGATCACAAGTTGAATGCAACCTTAACTTTGACCACTGTGTGTCTACTGTAGTAAGGAAAATAGCACACTTGGTTAGTAAAGGGCATCGCCTCAAGAGCAAAAGAGGTTATAACCCCTCTGTACTTGGCATTTATCTGGCCCATAATTGAGTATAATACCCCGTTTGGCATGTACTGTACAAAGCACCTCCAGCAATTGGAGAAACCTCATAGGTTTTTAACAAAGAGGATCAAGGGGCTCCAGCATGTGCCTTACACAGACCGAATAAAGTCCCTGTCACTATGCTCAAGTATCATATAGACTTCTTAGGGGAGACTTATGCCTGGCCTACAGAGCAATCCAAGACCCAAACCTAATGAACTTGCGGCATATCTGTAAATTGACTAGGGCTACCCATTCCAGGGACGTAAATATGGCCTGTGACTTAAACAGGACATGCTGGAGGGACAAATTATCTCCCAGCGACAGCTGGAGGCACATATTATCTCCCGGCGACAGCCGTGTCTTTGGAACAGGCTACCAGTTCATGTGAAACAGAGCACCTCTATGACAGTGTTCTAGAGGAACCTGGACAAATGGATGGAGCACTGTACATTCTTACCAGGGATAGCGCCACAACCCTTCTGGACATGGACAGTCATCACTAAATGCAATCTTGGGTATTGACTAGCATTTCTATGGTATTATATTGGGATGAAACGGCTAGGCTTAAAATAACCTCAGGGTGATAGCCTAGTAATCCCCTATGATCTTATGCTAGGGAAAATTAGTCCAGGGCATCAGGGAACTTCCCCTACTCTTGGTAGTAGGGGGAAGCATTTGTGTGTGACTATGGACTGTGCGATGGGAATGTGCAGTAATACTGAAAATGGAAAATGATAATGTTATGCATGTACCTAGTATTATTAATGTTCATGGTAATAGGGGTTTTGTGAAATACAGAGGTCAACTAAAGACTTATTTTTGTGGAAAAAATTATCATTTAATCAAGTGAATGTGATAAAAAATGTTTATGTGGTAAAATGGAGCATAATGCAAAAAATATGATTTAAAGTGCAAAAAATGTGGCAATACTGGTAATTCATGGCTAGAATGTGAAATGAATTTGCAAGAAAATAGTTATACAGGAGAAAGAGAAGAATGTGTTATACAAGAACATGTACAAAAAGATGACTGATAGAGGATTTACATGAACTTAAAGAAAGTAACAAGGAAAAAGAAACAAAGGAGACAAGTGAGGAATAAGTTGATTGGTGTTCAATAAGAATTAAAAAGAATTCAATAGGCAAAAGAGTTCAAGAAAGGAAAAGAAAATTCAAAAATATGTGTAGAAAAAATAAAGGAAAGAGATAAACATTTTATTAAGCTAACTGTTCTTAAAAGCTGAAAATAGCTTTAAATGTGAACAATATGAAAAATCTTAAGAGGAGTATAGGTACGTTACAATGGTGTGCTTTAGTAGATGCACATATTATTGTTTTAAAAGATATCATATTATTAACAGAGGAAGAAAGAACACAAACTGAAAAACTTTGGAATGGTGCGGTAGTTTGGAACATGGGGAAAGAAAAATGCTCGGGCATATGTACAGTGAATATAAAAAGTGTACACTCCCCTGTTAAAATGCCAGGTTTTTGTGATATAAAAAATGAGACCACAATAAATTATTTCAAAACTTTTCCCACCTTTAACGTGACTTATAACCTGTACAATTCAACTGAATAACAAACAAGTCTGTTGGGGAAAAAATATAAAAAAATAAAAAATGTACAGTAGGCTGGTTGCATAAGTGTGCACACCCTTAAACTAATACTTTGTTGAAGCACCTTTCGATTTAATTACAGCATTCAGTCTTCTTGGGTAGGAGTGAGTCAGCACGGCACATCTTGACTTGGTAATATTTGCCCAATCTTCCTTGAAAAATGCTCCAAATCGGTCAGGTTGCGAGGGCATCTCTTGTGCACAGCCCTCTTCAGGTCATCCCACAGATTTTCTATTGGATTTAGGTTTGTGTTCTGGCTGGGCCATTCCAAAACTTTAATTTTCTTCTGGTGAAGCCATTCTTTTGTTGATTTTGGATGTATGCTTGGGGTTCATTGTCATGTTGAAAGGTGAAATTTCACTTCATCTTTATCTTTCTAGCAGATGCCTGAAGGTTTTGGGCCAAAAATGACTGGTATTTGGAACTATTCATAATTCCCTCTACCTTGACTAAAGCCCCAGTTCCAGCTGACGAAAAGCAACCCCAAAGCATGATACTGCCACCACCATGCTTCACTGTGGGGATGGTGTTCTTTTGGTGATGCAAAGTGTTGTCTTTGCGCCAAATGTACATTTTGAAATTGTGGGCATAAAATTCAGCCTTGGTCTCATCAGACCATAACAAATTTTCCCTCATCCTTTTGGGAGACTTGATGTATTGTTTTGCAAATTTTAGCTGGGCCTGGATGTCTTTCTGTGTAAGAAAAGGCCTTCCGTCTTGCAACCCTACCCCACAGACCAGATATATGGAGAATACAGGAGATTGTTGTCACATGTGGTACAGAACCAGTACTTGCCAGAAATTCCTGCAGTTCCTTCAGTGTTGTTGTAGATCTCTTAGCAGCCTCCCTGACCAGTTTTTGTCTTGTCTTTTCATCAGTTTTGGAGGGGCATCCAGTTTTTTGCAACATCACTGTTGTCTCATATTTTCTCCACTTTTTGATGACTGTCTTCACTCTGTTCCATGATATATCCAGTGCTGTAGATTTTTTTTTTGTACCCTTCTCCTGACTGATACCTTTCAACAATGAGATCGCTTTGATGGTGTAAGCTGTCTGTGAACCATAGCTTTTGCTGTAGCAGGCAACTGAATAAATGTCAAGAAAATCCTATTAGGACAGTTGAAATTTATTTGGGGTTAATCAGAGTTTTTTTAATTGATGGTAGTTGTGTACCCAAGAAGACCGAATGTTGTAATTAAAAGGTGCTTCAACAAAGTATTAGTTTGAGTGTGCATACTTATGCAATCAGCTTATTGTACATTTTATATATATTTTCCCATAACAGATTTGTTTGTTTTTCAATTGAATTGTACAGGTTATAGGTCACATTAAAGGTGAGAAAAGTTTTGAAATGATTTATTGTGGTCTCATTTTTTTATATCACAAAAACCTGGCATTTTAACAGGGTGTGTACACTTTTTATATCCACTGTATATTATGTCAAGAAAGCATTAAAATATTAGATGTAACCATAGTGGAACTAGGACAAATTGCAGTAATAAACTTGAGATGGAAAAATATGTGTATAGAATTATAGCTTTATATGCATATATAATAAAAGCGACAAGCAAAGTTTAAAAATATTCTTGAATATATGTGTGTAAATATGAACATTATAGTGGTGGGTAATTTTAATTGTAATTTAAGAAAAAAAAAAGAGGAATTGTGGTGATAAAATGGTTAAAGAAATTGAGAAGTGGAAAGTTTAGCGTATGGGAGAATAACCACTGGACCTACAAAAGGAATGAAATTAGGATAGAAATTGATTATTTTTTAATATCTGAAATAAAAGTAAAAAATGAATTAAGTATGCTAGAGTTTCAGATCATGTGGCTATATGGGTTAAAACACAGGAAAATGAAGAGTATATAAGAATAGGAAAAGGAATAAAGATAATTAATGAAAAGGAATTAGATTTAGAAGAGAAAAATGAATTTATGGAATTATGGAAAAATCATATGAATGAGAGAGTTTTGAGACCTGTACTGTTTGGTGGCTTAATTTTAAAGAGAAATATAAAAAAGTGATCTGATATTGTAAATTTTTCATTTCATCCTCACATATGGGTTTGGATCCAACTCAGCCGTTACTAAGCTCATGACAACCAAAAAAGCTCTTGGATATCTCCCCTTACCTACAGTGCACCTCTACCTGTTACCTCACATATCATTTGCCACTTCGCGAAGACGTAGTCTAGCCATTAGCTCTTGGATTTTTCAGGTGATATTGTTAGAATTTTCAAACTTTTCTTGGGTCTATTTTTCTGCTGTATAGTAACGGTGTATCTGTGTATTTCCTATCCTTTTTGTCTGTTTAAGATCCTTTTTTACACAGTACCATTTTTTTATTAGGTTACATTCCTACCTTTTCCCTCCCTTATACCCTAGCAGTATGTACGCTACTATCGTTAGTAGCTCCTCTCCTCCTTATACTCTAACTCCAAAGAAAAAACTATCTTTACTTTTTCCCCTCGTACTTCTGTATGTGTGTGTATTTGTGTGTAGCCTTTTCAATAACTGTTTTTGGGTGCTCACGCCCTTTTCTGTTTTACTATTGTTATGGCTGAGAAACAAGATAAGCCTGTGGGTTCAAGAAGTGTACCAAGTGAATTCACAAAGTGCCTTACAGTGACTCACACTCTGTGTGTATATTGCCTGGATACTCATCATCTTCAGGAAGATGTGCTATATATCATTCTTTCAACCAATGGGCCCTGGTTGAAGAGAACATAAAATTTATTCTAAAGGTATTATTCCCATCTTCCTTTAGTGAGGCCATTTCTGGTGGTCCCCCGAAATCTTCGGTACCAAGCTCTCAGATCCAGATAGGTCAGAGCAATTGCACTTGGATCCAATCTCCAGCCCTTTCAGACTTATAACTTCATTGCCAAGAAATCGGTACTCCCCTTCGGTGGATCCATTGCCATTGAGAGTTCTGTCTCCTTTTCTATCTAAACCAAGATTTCCTTTGGCTCCATCTTCCTGTTCTACCAAAAGCCTTACAGAAGAGGATGTGGAACAGATAGTACAGAAGATTGTATGGGCACAGGGAATTATTAAGTCCCCCCTCGGCTTCAACACAAATGGTCTCAGAATTGTCCACATCATCCACTCCCCCTTTGCTTCGTCCTCTGACTTCAGGCCCTTTGATCCAATTCACCCGATGACTTCATGTTTGGATCTGAAAATGTTTTTTTAAATAGATCAGGCACTTGCTTGGAGCTCTTCTGCCTTCTCGGAGCTGGAGAGCTCCCAGACGTGTAGCGAGCCTGGTGGACCTTGAGGGCAGTTGACTCCCAGACTTTCTGGGCAGTCTCTGCATCTCGGGGATTCCACTCAGGTGAGCTTGGTGCTGACTTCAACCCCGGGACAGCTGTCGTCCGAGCTGGAAGGGACCTCTTCCCATAAGTGTGGCTTGTTGGAGACGGACTCCCTCCCCGCACTGGAACAGTTTTTGGGGCATACGTATCCCCCCCCCCGAGACCATGCCCTAAAGGTCAGAGTGAGGCTGGCAAAATGAAGTTCAAAACATCACAGGGGTCTTACCAAGACACACATGGAGAGAGTTCCGCAGAGGTGGAGAGTAATTCTGGAAGATGCTGCCCATGCAGCAGTGCGGCCCACAGAACCAAGGGTCTAGAGAACCATTCTTTGAGAGACCCTTCCAGCGCTGCTGAATGGAAGCCCGATTGCCCACCTGTGGAGGCATTCTCGGGTCAAGTATCCCTGCACTGGAGAACCTACTTAAAAATAAATGATTTATGGGTGCAGAGGATAATATCCAGAGGATAACTAATTCCATTCTGCCAAGAACTCCGATGCAACAGAAGAATCCTAGATGTTCCACCCGGTCAAAGCGATCAGGCAGTTATTCAAATTTAGAAACTGCTGGACAAAAGAGTCATCCAAGAGGTCCCCACAGATCGAAGAGGATTCGGAACTTGGTCAAGGTTCTTTTTAGTTCCAAAGAAAACAGGGGACTGGAGACCAGTTCTGGATCTCAGCAGATTAAACAAGTCAGTTTAACATCACAAGTTCCGAATGGTCACAGTACAGTCCATACTTCATTTTTTTGAACAGGACAACTGGATGTGCTCCATAGACCTTCAGGATGTGTACTACCACATAAAAAAAGACAGGCGGTCCAGAAGGTATTTGTTTCCAGCTAGGAGACGGTCATTTCCAGTTTGGAGGACTGCTATTTGGACTCCCCCCCCCCCCCCAGGGTGTTCACCAAGTGCATGGCAGTGGTAGCGGCTCACTTGAGGTGACAAGAATTCTGGGTGTTTCCTTACTTGGATGATTGGCTTTTTTTCCACTGCAACCAGGCTTCTACTTATTCAAGCAAGGGATTCTGTTATCCAACTTTGTACAGATCTAGGCATATCAATAAATTATGAAAAATCACACTTGGAAGCCATTCAAGCACTGGAATTTAGCAATTTTGGACATAAATCAGATGGTTGCAAGAATACCACAATCCAGAGTACTAATGATCAGACATCAGATGCATATATTACTTGGGAACAGGAGGAAAGCCGCCTGTCATATCTTATGAGCTTTAGGTTCACTGGCAGCCACTGTAGTCTTGTTACAGCTGGCAAGATTCTATATGCGAATACTGCAGTGGCTTGTGGCAGCACAGTGGTCAATTACCCATCAACCGATGTCTTATCCGATAGACATTATGACCACCTGCAGGACAGCTCTGTCATGGTGGATTTGTTCTGATCAGGTAATGCAAGGTTGACCCTTTGTTCCCTCGACCCCAGGCCATGGTAACCATGGATGCTTCCCAGATAGGGTGGGTAGGCATTATCTGGGAAAGACTGTTCAAGGATCCTGGTCTTCCGACGAGGCCAGTTTACACACAAACGTCCTAGATTTGCAGGCCTTTCAGGTTGCTCTTCCTCTGGGGACAGTGTAGATTCAGTCAGAAAACATGTCTGTGGTCTGGTACATAAGCAAGGAGGAACCAGATCATACTCCCTGTGTTGAGAAGTGCTCAGTGTGTGGCAGTGGGCAATCTCACCCAACTGCTTTCTTATAGCAATGCACATTCCAGGAAAATCCAATGAGATTGCAGACAAGTTGAGCAGATCTATTCTTATGCTTCGAGTAGTCCCTCAACCAGAAAGTAGCATAAGAAATTTTCTGCAAATGGGGTCAACCCTGCTGCAGACTCTTTGCATCCCCCCTGAACAACAAATGCAGTAGCTACTTTGCCCTGATCCCCCAACTGGTGAGTCCCTGAGGGATGCTGTCACCCACGATTGGCCTCCTGGTCTCCTGTATGCCTTTCCCCCAACCCCCTTGATTCCCAAATTTCTTCAGAAAGCAAACAGGTTGAAGAGAACAGTAATCCTCATTGCTCCTTTTTGGCCTCGACAAGTCTGGTTCCCCTTTCCTTGGCCTTAACTTCAGGAAAAAACATGGGTTCTGGAACCTTCTCCGGACCTTCTGTCACATCCAAGTCGAATGATTCATCCCAGTCTGTCCATCCTCAAGCTTATGGCTATGTTCCTCCAGTTCCATTTATAGCCAGACAACCTATGCTGTCCTCCCCAACCCATCCATATTTTGATGTCATCCCATAAGCATTCCACTCAAAAACTGTATAGGAGCAAATGGAGGAGATTTGTAATCTGGTCTCAACAACATGATTTAGACCCTTACACTGCCCCTGTTCACTCCATTTTAGAATTCTTGGCTCCTCTTTTTTGAATGTGGGGCAGCAGCCTGTACTATCAAGATACAGTTAGTAGGTATCTCAGTTTTTCACATTGGGGATGATAATTTGTCTCTAATTTCAAACAAGCTTTGCAAAACCTTCTTGAAGGATATTTTATTACTAAGGCCACCTCACAAAGATCCTTCTCCTTGGGACCTTAATTTGGTGCTATGTTCTATTGTTCAACCTCCTTTTAAACCTGCAGTAACATGTGACATAAAATTTTTATCTTGGAAAACCATTTTTCTAGAAGCAATTACTTTAGCTAGAAGAATATCAGAAATTCAGGCCTTATCCTCCCTGCCTCCATACCTGATTTTTCATAAAGACAGGGTTTCCTTGTGTACCAACCCTTCCTTTTTACCTAAAGTAGTTTCAAAGACTAATATCAATCAAATCATTAACTTGCCTGTCTTCTTCCCCAACTTCTCTAATAAAGGAGAATGCATACTACATTTATTAGACGTTCATAGGCAGTTACGTTTTTATGTACACAGGATAAAAGAATTTAGAAAGGCAGATCAATTGTTCATTTCTTTTTCCGGTCCCAGAAAAAGGATGACTTCTATCCAAGGTTACGCTAGTGAAATGGTTATCTGGTTACATTATATTTATCTGCACAGACAAGGTATAGGTCTTCCTAGGCCTGTTCAGGCCCATTCAACCAGAGCAATGGCAATTTCAGCAGTTTTTCAGAGTAATGCATCTATGGATGAAATTTGTGCAGCAGCCACTTGGAAAAATCATCATACCTTTATTACTCATTACAAATTGGATTTAGTGTCTTGGGGAAGAGCCGCCTTTGGTTCAATGGTTCTGAGGAATATTCCTCCATGAATTCACCCAGGATGAAAGTACCTGGGGACTTTGTCCTGTATGTGAGAACAAAATAAACATTTTACAATATCAGATAAAGAAGTTATGTATTTATCATAACATTCCATCTGTATTGTCAATTTTTTTATTTCTCCTTGCAACCTCTCCCTCCAAGCTCCCAGCCTTTGGTTTCTGGTAGAACAGGAAACATCATTTATGCCACCTTTTTATCTTCTCTATATTCCAGAAATGGCCTCCTTACAATCCTGTCATATACAAGATTTCTTTGTAACTTTCTTTTTCTGGAGATAATGCTAGCAAACAAGATCTGAGGTAACAGAGTGAGGTGCATTATAGGTTTGGGAAGATGTCCAAGAGCTTTTTTGGTTGCCACAAACTTAGTAATGGCTGAGTCAGATCCAATGGTTTGGATCCATATCCATATGTGAGGAGAAATGAAAAATCAACAATACAGATAAAATGTTATGGTGACTACATAATTTTTATTTTTTAGAATGTATAAGGAAGAAAAGTAGAAAAGAAAGAGAGAGAGATTAAGTCAAGAAACATTCAGAGACTTGTTAGAGAAGAAAAATTCATTTTATGAAAAAGAAATAGAAATATATAAAATGAATCAAATTAAAATTAACTTGTCATATAAATAAAAATATTGTTTACAAGGAAAGAAAGAAGAGGTAGCACCATACTTGAGTAAAATAATAAAAGAAGGAAAAATAAGAGAATTAAAAAATAAGGACGGTAAATAAATAAGACTGCAAGAAGGAATATACAAAATAATTAAAGAATATATATTAGAATTATTTATTAAAAGGGAAGAAAACATACAACAAATGTATAAAGGTGAAAAAATAAATAAAGGTAATGAGTATTTAGGACAAAAAATAACTATGAAAGAACTGAATGAAATTCTAAAAGATATTAATAGGAATTCTGCAACAGGACTGATTGGAATTGAAAATGGTATGTATAAAGAAATGAAGGATTGGTAAAAAATTATTTTTATAGAAATCCTGAATGAATTGTTAGAAACTGGTATTAAAGAGAGAAATATGTACAGGAGTTATAGAATTTATATTTAAAAAGGAAATACAAGGAGATAAAAATTTGGAAACCTATAACATTGAATAATACAGATTATAAAATTTTATGAGAATAATAACAAAAAGGTTACACAAAATGAATAGAATATATGACCAAAATGTAGTTGGAAGAAAAGGAAAAGGAAGTCAAGAGTTATTATGGATAATAAGAGAAATAACTGATATCATAAATAAAAGGTAGAAGTGAAGCTTTATGATAGGGGATATAAGTAAAGCCTATGAAAGTATTCAGTAAATCATTATGGGTAAGTCTGCAGGCATATAATGTATACAAAAAACATTACAAGTAATAAAATCCTTTTATGAAAAGAATTATGTGAAACTAAATGCAAATGGCTGGATTGGGGAAGAAATAAAAATAGAATGTGGAATAAAGCAGGGCTATCCAGCTAGTAGTGCAATTTTCTCATTAGTTATGAATGTAATAGTGAAGGAAATTAATAAAATGTTATTAAAATGTCAAGTAGCAGTGGATACAAAATGATGAAGAAAGTACATTTGCCAATAATGTATAATTATGCAGATGTATTAATTGTTAAAGTATGGATGGAAGCAGTAAATAAAAAATTAAGTATAAATTTAAAAAAGTGGTATAAGTATAAATAAAGAGAAAAATAAAGGATTTGGTTTTGAAGGTATGATAAGAGGTACTGAGTTCAATGAAAAATATATAGCTATATTAGGAATAGCATCTGGAAGGAATGAGTACAGACAACAGTAGTGAGATAATGTACTCAAAGAAGAAAAGGATATAACTATTTTTTGGAAATAATATAGATTATCATATAGGAAAAAAAAAACACAATTGTTGAACACCATGGTAATATGAAAAATTGAACTAATGATGATTTTATTTTCTTTTATGTGGGGCTCTAGACTGAATTCAGTAAAGAGAGGAATTCTATATATGAAAGAAGAGCAAGGAGGCCTGGGTTTAATAAACCCGAGAGTACATGCATCACCATTCATTTTTTATATGTTATTAAAAGGAATTATGAAGGAAAATAAAAACTTCATAGAAATGATACTATTTTATAAATACAAATAATTTTGAGAAGGAATGGAAGTTAAAAAAAGATGTATAAGCATTGTGAATGAAGAAATGAAAGTACCAAAAACAAAATTTGTGTTTTGGAAAATAAAGAATATATGTGAGAAAAATAGAAAGGAACGGTACTTAAATATTATGAAAGCATTTTATTGCATTGATCCATGGAAAGATTTAGAAATAGATAAGAAAAAAAACATAATGGTGAGATATAGCAACTATAAAAAGATTAAAGAATGTAATGATTTTTTATGGAGATTGTCTGTTAGAAAATTGCCAGTTAAGGCAAATATGATATACAGGAAAAAAGCAAGATAGAATATATAAAAAATGTGGAGAGTTTGAGACTACTAAACATGTGTTTTTGAAATGTGAAAGGGTAAAGTTGTGGTAAGAAATATGTAAACATAATAGGGTGAAAAGTTTGTTAAAATCTGATGGACATAATAGAATTTGGTTATTATGGTGCACGTTTGATGGACATAATAGAATTTGGTTATTATGGTGCACGGAAACAGGAAGAAGTGAAGAAAATGGACAGAGTAACATTTTATATTTCACAAAGTGTGTGGAATGAGAGACTAAATTATTTATTATTATTTATTTATTGACATTTGTTAACCGGATTGGTCCATCTGGGCCAGGAGCCAATTTTCAGTGGAGACCCGAGGAGAAAAGCTCCAATTACATACAATAAAGTATACATGATCGTTTAACAAGCCAAAAAGTACAGTGATCAATTTCAAAAAAACAAAGTGATTCAGGTGAGAAAAAACATTACATGTTCTCATTAAAATTCAGGCATTTCAAAAGCAAAAATATAAATATATTGTACTGGAGTGTATACAACAGAGTGTAGTGAGGTTATGTAGGGTCATGGCAAGTACAGCTTTTTGTACTCATAAAGTATAGTTTAGTTCTTTCTTAAATTGTAAAGGGTGTATTATGGAGCGTAAATGGGATGGAAGGTTATTCCATGCCTGGGATAGGGAGGATATATAAAGTAATCTACCAATAGATTTTTTTGGTTGGTAGATGTTGAGGAGTTGTTGGTTAGAGGTACGAAGTGTGCGAGTTGGTATATAGGTGAACACTAAGGAGGACAGGGCTGGGCAGGTTAATGGTTTATACAGTGTGGAGGGGATTATTTGAAACTGAGATAGAAGAAGTTGTGGGAGGTCTAGCCATTGTAAGATGTTGAGAGAGAGGTAGTGGTGAGAGTTGTGTAAATGAAATTAAATACTATGGAAAATGGACTTTGGCAAAGCTTCTGGAGAAAATAATGTTTTAGTTGTGCATAAAAGAGTGGGGGATACTTAAAGTTTATAATGTATGGAGATTTGTAAATAAATGTAAATAAGATGTAATGTATATATAAATAAAAATAAACACTTGACATTGCTGTGAGTGGAAC
The DNA here is from genome assembly GCF_019279795.1 of Protopterus annectens. Lineage (NCBI taxonomy): Eukaryota > Metazoa > Chordata > Ceratodontiformes > Protopteridae > Protopterus > Protopterus annectens. The sequence continues at coordinate 74,599,811 of NC_056737.1, read as the reverse complement.
CCATTTTGGAGGAGCACTTCTATTTCCATTCCAGCTGCAGTGGAGGCTTGGAGAAACAGGAAGGCATATGGAGAGAGGAGGAGATAGAGTAGTGAAAGACATGAAGGAGAAAGCAAATATTGAGACTGGCGAATGTATGCAGGATTCTGAGGAAATGTTTCAAAGAAACCTGTTTGATGGAGATGACTCAGCAAATGATGTATATATAATTAAAACCTTCCAGTTGGGAGGGTTGCGGGATGATTTACTTAAAGAAATGGTGGTGTGGAGTGAGCCTGAAAATGAAGGAGATGTTTCCTAGGGAGACATTATGGAGAAAATACAGAAGGCAGATGTAGAGACAATCCTGAAGAATAGTGGTGAGATGGAAAAGAAAATGTATGCAGAGAAGGTAAAAGAAGGCAAAAGTGGAGAGGAGAAACGAAGGTAGAAGAAAATGAAAAACAGAAGTACATGGTAAAGATTCAAAGTAAAGAAGACAAAGAAATGGACAGGTATGAAGTGTGGGACAACTCAATAGCTCCTTTTGGTGTAAAAGCACATGAGGTAAGAGCATTTATTCTTAATAGACAATGTTAAGTTGTCAATCTCGCCTTCATTCTTGCTGGATGGGGATCCTCGGCTCCGACTCGGCATATACTAAAGCTCGAGAGCTATTTTTACCGGCTCAAGGCTCCGCTGTATCCCACAATGCTAGGCGCTAACTACCCAGATCTCATTTGCCGCTTTAGCTGCGAGGTTGCGTTTTTGCCGACTCTCAGGTTACATTTTGAAAAATAATTTTTCTGGTAAGGTTTTCACTTTTTATTTTCAGTGTTAGTGTACCGTTATATCCTGTTTTACCCCTCTAGTGTATCCGACCTTATATAGTTCCCCTTTTGGGTTTATTTTCTATCTCCCTTTTCCCTACCGCCTCTCCTTATATTATTAGCCCTTCGGGCTAAGTTTTACTTTAGTTTTTAAGTTAAATTGTTAGTTAATTTTCAGTTTAATTTATATAGTTATTTTAATCTTAGTCTCTTCGGTGTGTGTGGTGTGACTGGACTAAGATACTTTAGTGTGGGTGTGTGGTTGTGTGTGTTTAACTTGTCATCCCTTCAGGATGTCTAAAGAGTCCAAAGTCTCAGGCTTCAAGAAGTGTGACTCGTGCTGTCAGAAAATGTCTCTGACAGACGGTCACACTTCTTGTGTTTATTGCCTGGGCCCTCTGCACCTGCAGGACTCTTGTTCTGTCTGCCATGCATTCAGTCCAAGAGTCCTGCAGAAACGCAGAAACAAGTTGATTTTGAGAGGCTTGTTGAAGCCCGAAGGTTCCCCGACCAAGTCTTCATCGGGCAAACCTTCGAAGCCCACTAAGTCGTCGGCTCCGTGTACAGAGCCTCCGACCAGTGGTGGTATCTCTGCTTCTACATCGGCTCCGACTGGAGCTGATGCTACAAAAACTCAGTCGGCTCCGATAGTTATCTCGGAACCGTCCTCGAGTCGTAAGTGCTCCAGGTCCCCTTTGTTGGAGTTAGTCCATTCGGCCCCAAGATCTCCTTTGCTTTCGGAGCGCAGCCATCGGTCCCATTCCTCTCGGTCTTCCAGGCTTTCGGTTCATGACCTCGAGAGGGTGGTTAGCAGACTCCTTAAGTCACAGGCACTGGCCCAGATGCTTCACAGCCCTTCTCATCAGACAGTGGCTATTCCCATTCCATCGTCGATTCCTCCTCCGACTCTTCCTCTGAGTTCGGAGCCGGAGTTTGTGGGAGCCGGGACGCGTCGGAGCCGAAACCACAACTTTCGGCTCCGGCGTCGGCTCCGATTTCTTCCGTGATGCCATCCTTGAAGGGGTCTGGGTGCCGTGATTCCCTCGTCGGCTCCGAGGGGGTGAGTGGCATTGGACCCTTGTCTGACCCCGTTCTCCCTCTCGGAGCCTCGGCACAGGTGAGTTCGGCCGCGACATCGGCCTCGGAGCCATCCTTCTCGGTGCCGGGAGGGGTCCTTATCTCTTCGGAGTGGGGACCTTCTTCCCTGCCTGATAGGGGTGCTTTCGAGGTCATGAGGAGTGTGCTGGCCCCTGTGCCTGCTCCTCGGTCGGCTCCCTCAGCTCCTCCCACTGTAGTGCCTGCTACGGTCTCTACCCATCCTCTTAACCCTGACCGCAGAGATCCTACTCCTCAGGTGCCCCCATTGGGAGCATCTTCCTCTTCTGAGGCCTTCCCTGATCCGTCAGGGGACCCCCCCCGGAAGAGGAAATGTAAGAGGAAGCATGTTGACTCCCCTGAGTCCGTCACATCTGATACCAACTTGGATAAGTCGGAAGGGTCCCCACGGTCCCCCTCTGAGGATGTCTCCTTTTCTGACATCCTTGAGATCCTCAAGCAGAGGGGGAACTGGTCTACCCTCAATCCTTCCGAGGACGAGTCGGTTTACCTAGAGGCTTTTGGTTCTCGCCCTTCCACCTCCTGGGTGTCTCCGCCCTTTGACCTCCTTATGGAAGTGGTGGCAAAGAAGGCCTGACTTGATGGAACCTACCCTGCGTAGGCCTTAAAAATTTATCACAGCCCCTTCTGATAAGCAGTTTTTAACTAAGGGTGTCCCTGTTGATGCCATGGTGGTGGCAGCAGCCACTAAGAAAGAACTGGCTGATCCTTCAGTACCGATCCATCCTCCTAATAAGGAATCTAGGACTATGGATAGGTACGGCAAGCGGATGTTTTCTTCAGCGACCTTTGCCATGCGGTCGCTGAATTACTTGTGTCATTTCAACCGCATTCAAAGAGACATGCTCAAAGAAATGGGTGATACTCTACAGGATCCAACAGCTGCGGGGTCTCAAGACAAAATCAACTCCCAGCTGGCAACCCTGAACTCGATTGTTAACTCCTCCATGCGGCTTATTTCCTATGCGGCCAATGGAGCTAGTAGGGCTGCTGGCACAGGCGTGGCCTTAAGGCGTCACGCCTGGATGCGGGTTTGTAACTTTGCTGACCCCTTCAAGGCATCCTTCACTAACTCCCCCATTGATGATTCGGCGTTGTTTGGACCTCAGGTGAAGGATACTTTGACCAGATGCGAACAGGATGGCAAGACACTCTCTGCCATGGGAGTCCATTTTTCCACCCCATCTAGACCATACCCTAAGGGTCAGAAGGGTGGAAAAATGTGGTTTCGTAAACCACAGGGAGTCGCGCCTGACACATGAGGTGAGTTCCCCTCTAGAGGCAGGGGGAGGGGACAATAACAGACGCCACCCTAGGGGCAGAGGGGGTCTGCAAAATCAGGGTAGCAGAGAAACTGTCTCTGGCCAGCCCTTCCAGCATCCCTGAAAAGCTGCCCGACTGTCCGCTTTCGGAGGCAGTTGGGGGAAGATTATCACTGTACCCAGACGCCTGGCTTTCCCTCACCCAAGACCGATGGGTACAGTTGATCATATCCAAGGATTACGAAATTCCCTTTGTCCACACCCCAACACAGCCAAAAAGGCCCCTTCCAGATGTTCCACCCAGTCTAAGGGAACAAGCAGTATTAGAAATCTCAAAACTGCTAATAAAAAGGGCCATCCAACCAGTCCCAGCAGACCAGCAAGGATCCGGAATCTACTCCAAGTTCTTTTTGGTACCAAAAAAGACAAGGGACTGGAGACCAATTTTGGATCTCAGCAGACTGAACAAGTCTGTCCGAAGAACGAAGTTCCAGATGGTCACGCTACAGTCCATTCTACCCTTTTTGGGCCAGGACAATTAGATGTGCTCTATAGACCTTCAGGATGCGTACTACCACATCAAGATGTGCAGGCGCTCCAGGAGGTTTCTCCGCTTCCGGCTGGGGGCCATTCACTACCAGTTCAGGGCCCTGCCCTTTGGTCTCACTACAGCCCCCCCGAGTGTTCACCAAATGCATGGCAGTGGTTGCGGCTCATCTGAGGCGTCAAGGATTCCAGGTGTTTCGATATCTGGACGACTGGCTCCTTACCGCCACCACCAGGCATCAACTTATTCCGTCCAGAGATTACACCATTCAAATTTACAAAGAGCTAGGTATCTCCAAAAATTTTGAAAAGTCTGCTTTGTCGCCTTGTTAGTCTATTACTTTCATAGGCGCCATATTAGACACAGTCGAACTGTCCACAAAACTAACGGCACAAAGAGTCTCAGATATTCGCGAACATGTTCATATCCTTCTTCAGAACAACAGAATCCAGGCCAGGTTTGTACTGAAGACTTTAGGTCTCATGGCGGCAGCCATTACGTTACTTCCCCTAGCTCACTTTCACATGCGAATCCTGCAGTGGATGCTCTTCTCCCAGTGGTCCTTTCAACAGCTCCCATTGTCACACAACATTTTAATAACCCAGTCATGCAAGAAATACCTGTCTTGGTGGATGGTCTCCCTTCAAGTGATTCAGGGCAGACCCTTTGTTCTCCCCCCCGGTTGCTACGGTGACAACGGACACCTCCCTGATTGGGTGGGGGGGCTTTTTCAGGGCAGGACAGTCCAGGGCACATGGCAACCTTTCGAGTGCCACCTGCACATAAATGTTCTGGAGATGAGAGCAGTACTTTCAGTGTTGCAAGCCTTTCAGGACTCTCTTCCCATCGGGACTATTGCAGTTCAGATGGACAATATGTCCGTAGTGTGGTACATCAACAAGCAGGGCAGAACCAAGTCCTATCCCTTATGTCGAGAAGCACTCAGACTTTGGCAGTGGGCGATCTCCTCTCAGTGGTTTCTGATAGCAACGTATATCCCGGGGAAGTCCAACGTCATAGCGGACAGGCTGAGCAGAGCCATTCTCATGCCGCACGAGTGATCTCTCAAGCAGTCAGTAGTGGAAAAAATTTTCCGAAAATGGGGTCAGCCTTGCTGCAATCTTTTCACAACACCTCAGAACAGCAAGTGCCACAAATTTTTCACTCTCTTCCTTCTTCCCGGCCACCCCCCCCAGAGACGCTCTAGTCCACGATTGGCCCCGGGGTCTTCTGTATGTTTTTCCCCCCTTTCCATTAATCACTCAGTTGATTCAGAAAGCTACTGCATCGAGATCCACAATGATCCTCATTGCCCCGTACTGGCCTTGACAAATCTGGTTTCCGTTCCTGCATTGTTACCTCTTGGAGCAGCCTGGCATCTGGACCCAGTTCCAGGTCTTTTGACCCATCAGTCGGGCAAGCTGCACCAATCCCTCCCCTCTCTCAACCTCACAGCTTTGTTGCTCCACTTCCAACCTTAGCCAGGCTTCCCTTTATTTCCCATGCGGTGCGTGACATCATTTTAGCTTCCCACAAATCTTCTACCAGGAGGATTTATGCCAACAAATGGAAACGTTTTTCCTTCTGGGCAGAATCTAGGAACATGGACCCTTTCACTGCATCTATCCAATCAGTCCTGGATTTTTTGGCCGAACTTTTTCAATCAGGATCTTCTTCATCCACTATCAGAGTCCAGTTAGCGGCCATTTCAAATTTTCATGTTGGCCTGTCAGACTCCTCTGTTATGTCCCATAAGCTTTGTAAAGCCTTCCTTAAAGGTATCTTTTTACTTAAGCCCCCGGTCAGAGATCCCCTACCGCAGTGGGATTTGAATCTAGTTTTAACCTCCTTGATTCTCCCTCCCTTTGAACCTGCGGCTTCCTGTTCCTTGAAGTTACTTTCATGGAAAACTTTATTTCTAGTGGCCATAACCTCTGCGAGGAGAGTCTCAGAACTTCATGTCCTTTGCGTTTGTCCTCCTTATCTGGTTTTCCATAAAGATAGAGTGTCCCTCAGAACTAACCCCTCTTTTTTGCCTAAGATATCTTCTGAGGCAAGTCTAAACCAGTCTATTGATCTCCCAGTTTTCTTCCCTAATTACTCCAACAGAGCGGAACAAAAGTTGCATTTTTTGGATGTTCACTGTCAACTCCGTTACTACCTGGATAGACCCAAGCAAGTTAGGAAATCTGAGCAGCTCTTCCTGTCTTATGCTGAAGGGAAGAAAGGCCTTCCAGTTTCCAAAGTAACCCTTTCTAGATGGTTGGCCTCTGTCATTACTTTCATCTATGAACTGAGGCAACAAGAACTTCCTTCAAGACCTAGAGCCCACTCAACTAGAGCCTTAGCTACGTCAATAGCCTTTCAGGATAGGTTGCCTTTAGATTCCATTTGTGCGGCAGCCACATGGGCCTCTCCCCATACCTTTATTTCTCATTACAAATTGGACATGGCCTCCAAAAGCCGAGCTAACTTTGGTTCCACCGTCCTCAAGAGTCTGTTCCGATGAGCCACCCAGGGTTGAGGTGCTAGGGATGCGGTCCCATCCAGCAAGAATGAAGGTGAGATTGACAACTTAACATTGAGAAGTTATGTACCTACCATAACATTCCATGTTAGTTGTTTTCTTCTCGCCTTCTTTCTTGCGTCCCACCCTCCAACCCCCTAGCCTGGACAGACTGATAGGATCCTACGGGGCCTTCTTTTCTTACCAGTATGGTTACCCTTTCTTAGTATGGCTTTCTATATGGGTATTCCTCTTTCTCCTTTGTTCTGAGGACAGAACTGCTATAGTGTTAGCTATCAAACGAGATCTGGGTAGTTAGCGCCTAGCATTGTGGGATACAGGGGAGCCTCGAGCCGGTAAAAATAGCTCTCGAGCTTTAGTATATGCTGAGTCGGAGCCAAGGATTGGCTCTGAACCCCATCCAGCAAGAAAGAAGGTGAGAAGAAGACAACTAATATGGAACGTTATGGTAGGTACATAACTTCTCATTTTGTGACATTATATTTGATATTGCTTTTTTTTCAATGAAAATTTTTTTGGATAATATGAAAAAAGAAATACTGTTATGCATGGAATCTTTATGTGGTAAAAGCATTTAACAGGGAAGCAGAACAGAAGATCATGTAGAATTTCAAACAGAGGTAGAAAGATATACTTTGAAAAGATATTTGGAGGTTTTCTGTAAAGACGTGCTGGACATTGAACAAAGTTTATGGCAGAAGGGGTTTATGGACTTGTGGCTGGGATTATAATATTGTGTTAAAAATAGAAAAAAGAAAAAATATACATATATTAAATATGATAAATGTGGAGGGAAATAGGAGTGTTGTAAAATACTGGAGACAACCTAAAACATGTTTTTTCCCATGGAAAATACAGACATTTGTTAAGTAATCGTGACAAAAGAAAATGTTATGTTTGTGGAGAAATGGGACGTGATGCAAAAAATGTGAATTAAAATGTTATAAATGTAACCAAATTGGACATTTATGGATGGATTGCAAAATGAAAATAGTAATGAAAAAGAAAGAAAAAAATTAACAAAGATAAGAAAATTTAGTAGTAGTAGAAATTGTATGAGAGAAAGATAATGGAGGACATAGAAGAAGGTTCTGAAATAAGTGAGGAAGACATAAACTGGGAGGTAGTAAAAGGGAAATATAAGTCTACTGGTAAAAGGGTAAAAGACAGAAAAAGAAAAATTAAAGGAATAAGTACAAAAGAAAAATAAAAGCAAATGGATTAAAAACAATATCTACAGCTGAAGGTTGGAGCTTAGTATAATGGTTAAGCTGTTTGACTCGGGCACAGGGTACAGAGTTTGATTCTCATCTTTGTAAAGGAAATCAGGCCTATTAAGAAAGCAATTAGCTGTGAATTTATAAAACCATGAATTTAAGGAAAAGGGAAAATGAAAATTTTAGAGTGCTTTCTGTAAATATGAATAGTATTAAGAATATAGTAAGAAGAAGATGAATTTTGGGAGTGGTGTAATAAGGAAATGTAGATGTAATTATACTAAAATACACAATATTTTTAACAGTGAAGAAAGATTATAAACAGAGAAACTTTGGGGAAGAAATATAATCTGGAATTTGGAAAATGAGAGATATTTTGGAATAGCCATATTCTGTAGAAAAACAGTAAAAATACTATATGTAACTTTAGCAAAAATAGATTAACCATTGTAGATATAAAATGGAAAGTATATAGAATTATAACATTGCATGCTTATACTAACTGTAAAGATAGGGAAAGCTTATTTCATTCGATTTTCGACAACGTAGTGATAAATATGAATATTATAATAACAGGAGACTTTAATTGTGATTTAAGAGGCAAGAATAAAAAGAAAGGAAATGGTATAAGAAAAATGTTAGAAGTTATAAAGTGTGGTAAGTTAAAACTTTGGGACAAAAATTCATGGACTTACAAAAGGGGTATGTATAGAACTGAAATAGATTATTTTGTAGTATCAGAAGGTTTTGTTATAGGAGAAGGGAAGTTAGTTGAAACAGGATTTTTCTGATCATATTGCAATATGGCTAGAGATAAAAGAAAACAATGAGTATATAAAAATAGGCAAAGGAATAAAAAGGATAAATGAGAAAGCATGGAATGAAGAAGGAAAGAGATTAGTAATACAATTATGGAAAGATCATATTACTGTGAGAACATTTTATAAATGTTGGTCTGAATGGTAGGTGATTTTTAAGGAAAAATATAACAAATGTTTTGTACAGGGGTAATATGATGTGAGAAAAGTAGAAATACAAATATAAAAGAATATATAATGATGCATTGGAAGATTTAGAACAATAATTGAAAGTACTTAGGCAAAGAAAGAATTATATGAAAGAAGTCAAGAAAAAATACAAGAATTGTTATATAAGTAAAGATATTTTTAAAAGGAAAAAGTAGTATTGGGTTACTTAAGCAGATTTGTAAAGAAAGATGGTAGTGTAATGAGAGAAATAAAACATGTAAAAAGAGAAATAGAACAAACTCAGGAAAATATGAATAGTGTAATACAATATGTCTATCATACCTATGTACAAGAAATGTTTAAAGAAAAAAGAAGGTAATGAAAAAAACATGGAAAGTATTAAAAAAAAAAAAAAAAAAAAACACAAAAAGAGAATAAAGATTCGGAAAAGTTGATTTCTTTAAATGAGCTAGATAAAGTGTTAGGACAAGTAAATATAGATTTGGCTGCAGGCCCAGATGGAATATGGTATGAAATGTATGAAAATTTAAGAGACTGGCAAAAAAATATTTTTTTTTAAAGATTTTGAATGTATAGTTAAATGAAGGTTTTATGTATAAAGAATTATGTAGTGGAATGCTTAAATTCATATGGAAGAAGGAAGATAGAATTAAAAAATTAAGGAGGTGAGGTATATAACACCTGAAGGGTAAAGAATTCCATTCTGTTAACATATGCTGATGACATTATAATAATTGCAGAAAACAAAAATTGGATAAAAGAAGTAATTTGTACAAACGAGTGTTTAGAGATGATGGGAGATGGCTTTAAATAAAGAGAAAAGTAAAGTAGACTTTTGTGTCTGAGTAAATTTCAGTACCTGGCTAGTAATTGTACTGCCTGGATGCCAGGAAAAAATAAATACAGAGCACCTGAAAAAAAATCTGCTACAAAAAGTAAGGAAGAAACACTGACTGGGGGAAAGTTCTGCAGCTGTTCAGCAAAACGCAGTGCTAGCTCCAGACGTGCCTTCCAGTAACCTACAGGAAGATACAAGACAACTGCATATGCAGACCTGGTTAAAATAAATGAAGCACTGATGGAGTATATCAACACAAACAACAAAAGGTTGGAAAAATGGAAGAAGCTTTAAACAGATATTTAGATGAGTGATAAAGCTGCAGAAATTAGAGGCTGAAATGAAGAAAAGGCTGGCTGAATATGAGACTGCTCAGGAAGAGATGTTCCAAAAAATAATAGCATTAGAGAACATAGCACCTAGGGAAAACCTGAGATTTTTAGGTATACCAGAAATGGAAGGAACAGACTGCATTAAATTTATGAACGCACAAATAAGCAACTGGACTGGTATTCCACAGCAGGACTTGTTAGTTGAAAAGGGGACATCATGTGTATGATCCAAATTTGGCTATGAGAAAGCAACCAAGACCTTTAACAGTAACGATGCAGTCCTACCAACAGAAACAGTTGATTCTGACAAAACTGTAGCAAAAGGACAAAATACTAAAAGTGGGAGACAGCAGAGTGTTTGTGGAGAATGGTTACTCATTGTACACCAGGCAAAAGAGGAGTAAATTCATTCCGCTATTCAGGGAATGTCGAGACGCAGGTGTGAGTTTTAAATTGCTGTACTCAGCTGTATTCAAGGTATTCTTCCCTTGAGGGACAAAATAATTTTTTGATGAAGTACATGCTAAGGAGGAAATACAAAAGTTTGCCCAACAACAAGTGAGCTGTGAAACAGAAGGATATTCTACTGCTTGTTATTCTGGTAATAAAGATGACAGAGAGACTGCACCTATGAAACCGTTTCCACTGTTTCAACAGAAAATGTTGAAGAAAAGGAAGGGAGCACAGGAGTTGACTAGAAGAATTGAGAGTACCTTGGAAATGAAGCAGAGATAGGATTTGGGGGATGGAGATGAACAGTAATAAAACCAGTAACTTAATTTGGGATTACAGTGCAATAATTATATTTGTGAAATATGACAGAACAAGAAAATCTGGCAATATTGGATTTTTTTCAGAATGACTCTAAAGTGTATGCCCTACTTCATGTCATTAATGCTCAGAAAAATGCTTTGGGGGAGAGGAAAAAAATTTAACTGTAGGTAAGGAAAACATTTTTTTCTTAATAGTACTGCTTTTGTGGTGCATTTTCTTTGCATGCTATAAAGTTAAGTTTTCTCAGTTAGTTGCAAGTGTAGTGGGGATTGTAAATAGGTGCTGCTGTTTTTTTTTTCTCCTTTCTTTCTCCCTTCTCTCTGTCTTCTTGTTTAGTTTCAAGAAATGTAGGCAATGCAATGTAAAAACAAAGTCTGGTTAAAAGAGCATGACAAAAATGTGCTTTTTCTCATTCTTGCATGGTGGAAATTACTGGATTAAGGACCTTAGACTGATTTAGTAGCAAGCTTTGAGAGAACAAGTAAATGAAAAACAGTATTGAATATTGAGACTTTTTTATATCAAATGAATATATGCTTAGCAGCAATTCTGTATCTGGTCCTCATGTCTCCATGGAGACATTCTTATAAGGAGAAATTGGCTGTCTGGTTCTCAATCTGATAAAGAGAAATTGGTTACAGTCTGGTGGAGAGTGTTTGGCTGGGGAAAAAAAAAGAGCAACTGGCTAGGAGATAATGATGTTTGAAAGCATTCAGGAGTTTTCCCAGCTGGGAGAGCTGTAAAGATAAGAATAAAATGCAGTGTCCAGTACCCAAGTCAGCACATATACTTCAATTATTCAACTTTATTATTCACTCAGATAAAAAAAAACTTTAAAAGATGAGCACTTTCATTTCTAAATTATAGAATTAGAGAACCTTCATCAGACAAAATCAGCCCTGTACATTCATCCTTTTATATAAATGGTTAATTACAGAGAGAGTAGTCTACTGTGCCCCATGTTCTCGTTGTCCATATTTGTATGTTGGAAAAAACAGAGGAAATTAAGAAACAGGATATGCAAGCATTTAAGGGACATTAGACTTGAGAAAAAAAATAATGCCCTTTTTAAACACTGTATGGAAAATCTAGTACATGTTTTTAAGTTTTTAACATTGGGAGCCTTGAAATTAAATTTTATTTTTTTATTTTATTTTACATTTGTTTACCGGGCTAGTCCAACTGGAAATAAATCCGTTTTCAGCAGAGGCCCGGGGAGAAAAGCTCCGCAACGGTTAATACAAAAATTAATTTACATAATGAAAATACAATTTTGTAAAGGGTACATAAGCAGGGAGAACAAAATACAAACAGAACAATTTAACAATAATGAAAAAAATGGAGGAAATAGAAAAATAGAATTAAGAGAGGTCAACATACAGGAGGTGATAGAAAATGTAGGATCTGGAGATGAGAGAAAAGAGAGAACAATTAGTGAGCAATATGAAGAAAGGCAGGGGATAAAGGATTTAGTCTGGTTTGGTACAAGGACATAGCCAGTGAGTGTTAAAGTATTGTTTAAGGTTAGTTTTGAATTGGTGGGGAGAGGTAGCTAGTCTTAGGTTGTTTGGAAGGGCGTTCCATAGTTTTCCGATGGAATTGGCAAAAAGAGCATCACCACCTGAATTATTGGATTTCGTTGTATGAACCAGGACACTATTAGAGGATCTAAGACTATTTAGATTGGAGTAGGGGGTTAAAAGTTTGTGTAGTGAGGGGGTGAAGCATGACAATTGTTAGAAAAGTGCGAGCTTGTCTGGCAGATTTGCTTAAATGCAAAGTATTGTCCAGGCTTGAATGAGATAATCTCTTATCAACGGTATTTTAAAATTAAAAGCATTAAAATGATGGTTTTATTATAATGAATATTTTTAAGTATCATTAGATAGTTGGGACTTAGTATATTAATGTTGTGAGCTCACTTACTTGGAGGTGTGGTATGGTTTGGACGAACTTGAGTGGTTTAATTTGAAGGTGTGTTTTTAAAAGTTACAGTGATGTAATTAAGCATTTATATAAAAGGATTAATGTACAGGGCTGATTATAGCTGATGAAGTTTCTCTAATTCTGTAAGTTGGAAACAAAAGCGTTCATCATTTAAAGTTTTTTATCTGAGTGAATAATAAATGTGGATGATTGAAGGTATATGTGCTGACTTGGGTAATGGATGCTGCATTTTATTCTGGTGTTTGGCTTCTTGTGTAGCTATAAAGATAAGACTAAATGAGTTAGCACTTTGTAGAAGCACAGGCTGTACTATGTATCTTAGCATGGATAATCTTTCTTTTAGGTTAACTCAATTTTGTGAGTGTGGCTGTCAGTTTGGGGCATTTGTTCCTGGTAGGAGGGTAAAACTTCAATATCTGAAGGTATACATAGCTTTGTGTGTTAGCATTCATTTAATAAGTTTTAGGGAGAGTATTGGGGGTTTGTTTGCTTTTTTGTTTGAAGACTTTCAGTAAAACTAAAATTGTTGTAAGATGTGACATAGGCTCAAATGCCAAACAGTGTATGCATGTAACACAAATCTGGAACTAGACATTTAACAAAAAAAGTGTTATACATAAAAGGTGGGGATAATAACTTTTTAATAAAGTGATGCTTTCTGTAATGTCTTTAAATGTCAAGGTATCACAGTTAAATTCAAAAAATAAAGAATAGTGAACTTTATTTAAAAATGTAGAGTGCAAATAGATATGTTACAGGAGACACACTTAGAAAGAATTGGACATGTGAATTTGATAAAGGTTTTCAGGATGGTTATATACAGGAGACACCCTTGGAAAGACTTGGACATGTGAATTTGATAAAGAAAGCTTTTCAGGATGGTTATTCAGAGGAATATCTGGGTCAAAGGAAAAGAGGAGTACTTGTATTAATTGCAAGCACTGCTCCAGTAGTGATAGAAGAGGATAAAAAAAGATGATAATGGCAGATTTGTATTCCTAAAAGGCTACTGGCAGGGGAGGAGTATTACACTCCTTGTATGTATATTCCATCTACAACTGCTGTAATGGAGCTTAGGAAAATTTTGTCAGGAATATTACTTGTAGGTGGGAATTGGAATTTGATTTGTAGCAATGAAGATGAATTTTACTTTCCTGTTTAGAAAGTTATTTTTTAAGATAGGAGTTTGTATTTTAATGGACTGTCACAAAGCTTAAAAGTAGTTTTTATTGGGAACACACTTTTTTCTTATTGGTTTAAAAGTTTAAGATAATCGAAAATTATGTTTTTTCCTGCAGAAAAATTGTCAGTTCCAAAAGATAAAACAGTGTTTTAAATTTTTGGTTGTTTTTTTTTTTTTTACTTTGCTTTTGTGTGAAAAAGTGACTTTTAAAGTCTTTAAATGTTTATCAGCTGTTGCTGATTTTTTTTCTGTAGAAAAGAGGCACCATTTTCAACTTAACTATGGAAGAAATGGAACAAACTACCAATCCCAAAGTCAGTCCTTCTTCCAACTAGCAAAAGATAGTTAGGCAAACAGCTTGAGTGATGCTGATGTGGCCATAGCTTGCTGTTCAGACGACTAATGTTTTAACCTGGATCCCTCTAGTGTAGTACCTACAGCCGTTATGGACCGTGGGGTTAGCCTTGTCCTCTCTGGGTGCTGTGGTCCCTCAGTGGGTAAGGTAGTGCCACTCTTGTCAGTCCTGGGAGAGGGAACATGGAAGACTTCCCTGTTTGTCAGAATGTTGTGCACATCCCTGGGGAAGCTGTTCCTGCCATTAATAGCACTGCTGGCCCCATTTTCTTGTCAAAATTAAATAGAAAACTAAGCATGTATCTATTTCTCTTTATTGAACCTTCATTTAAAGTGGGTTCTGGTAAAAGAAAGAAATTTCTTTTCCTGGAAAGTTTCAAGATTCTGAATCTGGGCAGAAAGATGAAGGGGACAGATGCAGGGTTTTTCTCCTCAGTTTTTTTATTCAGACTCTGAGGCACACTCAGTTTCTGATCTCCCTGTGGGAGTTTCTGTTTCTCTGAGACTATTTCCAGAATATGCCAGTGTTTTTAGTTGGAGAACACTGAGGTTTCTCAATCTTTCAGAAAATACTATGATCTGTTACATAAGGAATTTCTAGAACCTGCACCTATTCCTCCAGTTCTGTCAGCTCTGGATAATGTGGATGTCACTGACTGCCGTTTTTCTGATCCTTAGCCTGCTGCCACTAAAAGGCTGACAGAATCTATAAAGTTCCTCAATCGTTAAGTTTTTATACACTCATCCTAAGCATGACCCAGCAACTGTAGTTTTAATTAATCCTACTGTTGCTAAACATTTGGTTAATTCCAGTATTACTGTTTCTGACATGAATGGGAAGATTATTGATAAGTACGGGAAGAAAAGTATATACTTCTGCAACTTTCATTTTCAGAATTTTGAATTGTTAGTCTCATATGTTAAAGTTTATTCTGACTAATTGTAGAAGTATGAGGAATGTTTTGTCTGCAGTTTCTTCTTGTGAGGAAATATCTGCTTTAAACAATTTAGTTTTTACAGGGCACATCTCATTGTTTACACTGTGCATATGACTCAGTTGCTACTTCTTCCAGGGCTGAGGCTACTGGTACTATTTTGAGAGGATTTTCCTGGCTGCATTCTCAGAACTTCCCAGATTATGTGAGAAATGATAGAGTGAATTATTTGGGTAGAGATTTAGTTTGTTGTCCCTCTGCTGCAGAGATTATCAAAGCATGTGATGAGAGGGGTAAGCTAATTCAGGGAATCTGCATTTAGCCCTCCTTTTCCACATCTTCTAATGGATTTTCTAACCGTTCATCTAATTTTGGCAAAAATCATGTGAGTAAACAGACGTTTAAGAAGAAATGCTTGGAGGGTCCAAAAGGAATTCAGGAATCCCCCAAAACCAAGGACAATCCAAGAAGTCAGAACTACTATTTAAGGGATCTTCTTGTCATCCCCCACCACATATCCTGGCATACCCTTTCCCTTCCAGAAAGTCTGAATCTCCACTTTTCTCTTTGCCAACAGGTAGTTTCAGATAAATGGGTTATGGAGATAATTCATTATGGTTACAGATGGCAGTGAGAAGAAATCTCACCTTTCAAGTGGTAATTCATCAACCATCAGACCAGACTCCTGGCTCTCACCCTGTCCTTCAACACACGCTGTCTCAGGAAGTGATAGAACTAGTTTCTGCCTCCTAGGTTGGCAAACGTTTTTATTCAAGAATGTTTTTAGTGTCAGAGAAAGAAAATGCTTGGAGACCAGTTCTGTATCTTTCTTTCCTAAACCTGTTCAAAATGCTGTCACTTCACATCCTATTACCTTTTCTTCCTCATTTAAGTTGAACACTAGATTTAGAAGATGCTTATCACATCACTATTTATCTACACTTCAGGCGTTTCTTTATGGTTTGTGTATCTGTATCACATTTTCAGTTTTCTGCTTTACCCTTTGGACTATCCACTGTACCAAGAGTGTTCATAAAGTGTCTAGCTCCAGTAATAGCTCATTGCAGGCTACAGAATATCCACATTTTTCTGTATTTACTCAACTTACTTATCTTTGTAGAGCTTTTTCAAAATGTCAGGAATCTCTCCTTGGATGAGCGATCTCTTAATACAAGCTGGAATTCCGGGAGAACATTTAAAAGTCTTTTCTGTCAGAGAATTGGCATAACTCCTTCATACAGGATTGTGTTCCTCGGGTGTCAGCTAGACACCGCAGCTCAAAGACCATTTCTTCCACAGGAAAATATATATTTCTGATGTTTTCCACTCAGACTTTGGTCACTGTGAGAAAATGCCACAAGATTCTGTGTCTTATTGCATCCATGATTCTCATTATACCCCTGGCAGGTCTCCACATGAGAAAGATACAGTGTTACATGAAGCCTGTTTGGTCCCAGTGCCAACATTCTTTGTCTTTTCAAATCCCAGTGCTGTGATTGTCAGATGAGAAATCACTTGGTACAGACAGCAATTTTCCATAAACCCGGGTGATCTATTCTCCCTCCCCACTTCAACGCACTCAGTCACCACAAATGCCTCAGACTTTGCTTGAGAGCAGTTTCTTGAAGGATAAAAGTGCAAGGTGGGAGGGACATCAAGAACAGATGCAAGCACATAAATATAAAAGAAACACTTGCCCTGATCAAGGCATTCAACCCTCTGAATCATCCTTTGTCTCCTGGGCATCTTCAAGTTGTTACAGACAATGCCACAGTTGTGTGGCATATCAACAAGCAAGGGGTACCAGGTTATACCCCCTTTGCAGACTAGCCATGTTAGCATGGGATGTAGCTCCACAGCACAGTCTCACTCTACAGGCATCTTGCATCCAGTGGGAGCAAAATTGTTTGGCAGACAAGATGAGCATGGCAAAGACAGGACCCTCACAAATGGAAAATAGATCAGAGGATCTGCCAAGATTTGATCCATCTGTGGGGAGCTTTTCAAGTAGACCTATTGGCCTCCTGTCTGTGCAATCAGCTGGCATGATTCTGCTTCAGGATTCCATGAAAGAAGGCCTGAAAGACAGATGCCTATTCCATTCCTTCGATGAGCATGTTCCTGTGTGCTTTTCCACTGATATCCAGGGTACTTCTGAAGATTCAGTAGGAATCCCTCAAGATCATTGTGATTCTTCTGTTGGAAATGGCCAGGGGCAGTTAACACAGTCATACTCATAGAATGGATCTATTCACACAAGATCTGATTGCTCTGACCTCTGCAAAAAGATTACTTCAGTTGCAAGCTCTTATAATGAGGTAGCCTTATCAAATTTTCCACAGAAACATGGATGTTATTCCTGTTTCACTGTTGCAGTCACTACATTTGGGTAATCTGCTGGCAGGTTGCCCTCAGTCAGCCTGATTAACAAAGTCTTGGGTCCTGTGTCGGTTGCTGTTCCTTCTTCCATGACATCAGTGGTAGAAAACATGCAGCCGATGCCATTACATCAGTCTTTCTTGCCATGTGGTGCCCAAAGCAGAAGCAGTTCGCAAGTGCCGGTCAGCCGACTCCTGAAATTTTCATTTTCGAGTTTCAGCTCTGAAGTCTTCAACTTAAAGCTAAGTACCCTGTTGGGGAAACTTTTCTTGCTCCTTACCGATGTCAGTAAAAGTTAATAATTGCATTACTTGTGGAAAGCAAATACCTCATAAAGATTTTGATTCGTACTGTATTCCTTGCCTAGGCCCTGACAATGAAGTACCCTACTGTAGGTTTTGTGCTTTATTTAATCAGCGCACTATCCGTTGTCGTTATATTTTTGCCTCTCATTATTTCGGTTCTCGGTTTAATGATCCAGAAATGTCATCGATTAGCCATCCAACTACCGGGATTCCGAAAAAATGCAAAGATAAAGACAGAGACAGGCCGTCGAGGTCCAAAACTGCCAACAGCGCTTCTCCTAAGCCAGTTCGCCGGTACTCAGTGAGCCGCTTTTGCAGCCCCTGATACCTGCTACTTCTGATTTGCAGGCCTCTACTGAGACCCATTCGGAGTCCGGTACGCTGCGAGATACTTCAACTATGGAACCCGGGATGTCTCTACCTTGGATGGGTCTGGAGCCTCTGTGCAGGCACCGGCATCTGAGGGTGTATTCAGGCCTACAGACTTACATATTAAAACGACACTTCCTTCATTACTAAGGCCTAAATCTCGATCCATGTCTAAAATATCGACGCCCAGGCCACATGCTCAGGACCCTATGCCTAAAAAACAAATGATAAAAATGGCTGAAGATCTAATAACTCTAATCAGGGGTAGTCAACCCCCCCCCCCCCAAGAGGCCTAGGGCTGAGCTTGCTTATGAATCTTCTGATCAGGATTCTGTTTCTTCGGACTCTTCTAATGACCTGGATTTGTCCATACCTACTTATGAGGATTGTGATGCAGAGGATTCCATTCCCGCTGCTTCCCCTCCTGAGGATCTTTCTTTTGGGGAAACTTTACATACTTTAAGGGAGCATTTCCACTGGGAAAGCCAGGAATTTTCTGATTCAAAAAAGAGGCTTACAGATTTCCTTCTTCTACCTCAGCATAGGCCTTTGGCTATACCTCCTGTACTAGACATTGTTGATGATGTGTTCTCGGAATCCAGTTTGGTCCCTGATTCCCTGCCTCCGGCTCCTAGTAAACCTGACAGGTACTACAGGGTTCCAGAGTCCCATAAGTTCCTTTTAAAAAATCCTGTTGCAGGTCCAGAAACCATTTCTCAGGGACCCAAGGGCATTAAGGCTTCTACTGCTAAAAATCCTACCCATTCTGATAGAGACTCCAGGGCGCTGGATAGATGGGGTAAAAAGGTTTATACTTCGGCAACCTTGGCAATCAGAGCTTTAAACTGCCAATTTCATATGTTAAAATATCAACATAATATTATTGGACTGCTTAAACAGAAAATTATGTTGATTCCTGACTGTGTGGAAAATAAAGATTTATAGGATGTAATGCATTCTGCTGAACAAGTTGGAAAACATACTTTGCAATGTGGTTTTAATTCTTTAGAGGCCTCCGTTACTGGGTCTGTGCTTAGAAGGCATGTTTGGCTTAAGGAGCAATCTTTGCCTGATCATGTTAAAGCTAAATTGTTGGATGCTCCTTTAAATCAGGACCGCCTGTTTGGCAATAAGGCTGAAGAAGTTCTAAAAAAGATGGAAAATAAAGCTAAATCTATGCAAACTGTTAAAGATTTCTTACAAGTGCAACCTTCAAGATTTAGTAGGCACTGGCCTACTATGAATTGGTCCTTTCCAGCCCCTTCCAGATCCTCTCAAGCCAAACCCAGACACAGCAAAAACCCCAGGTTTCAGT
The DNA here is from genome assembly GCF_019279795.1 of Protopterus annectens. Lineage (NCBI taxonomy): Eukaryota > Metazoa > Chordata > Ceratodontiformes > Protopteridae > Protopterus > Protopterus annectens. Next base: position 74,580,613 of record NC_056737.1, on the reverse strand, counting down.
CCCAGGGGACTCTCAGAACTAAGCAGTGGGGGGCCTCCACTTCCAATTCTGGAAATAACAAGACACCCCCCCCCTTTAGTAAACAGTCTCAATGACTTCCTTTTAAAATTACCAAACACTTATCTTTTAACCGCCCCTTTGGGGGGAAAGGTTGCTCTTCATGCAAAGAACTGGGAACTCATAACCCAGGACAAATGGGTTTTAAATATAGTGTCCCAGGGATACAGATTTCATTTCCCCACATTGCCAACACCAAATGGGTGGACAGATCTGCCCCCAAATCAGTGGTCAGAGGCTCAAAAATAAGTACTTTCCCTCTTAAGCATGGGGGCTATTCAACTGGTACCAGAAGAGGAAAAGGGACAAGGTTTCTATTCCAGGCTTTTTCTGGTACCCAGAAAAGACAAATCATGGCGTCCAATCCTGGACCTGTCAACTCTAAACACCTTTCTGGAGATTCCAAAATTCAAGATGCTGACTCTTCAGCAGTTACCTCCTATGCTAGGCAAAGATGCCTGGTTGGCAACTCTAGATTTAAAAGAAGCATACCTGCACATCCCAATCAGGGAATCTTGCAGAAGATGTCTATGCTTCAAAGCAGGCTACTTGCATTATCAGTTCTCTGCACTGCCCTTTGGCGTATCTACTGCACCCAGGGTATTCACAAAGTGCCTGGCTCCAGTTATTGCATTTTGCTGGCAAAAAAAATATTCAAATATACCCATACCTGGACGATGGTCTAATTCAGGCAGAAAACCAGGGCATACTTCTAAATCATCATTTTGTAAAAAGGGTTCTAACTTGTCTGGGGTACACCATAAACGAAAAGAAATTACAACTGGTACCCTGTCAACAGATTACATTCCTCGGTGCAATCTTGAATACAACTGCCCAGATGGCTTTCCTCACGCCAGAGAAGCAAATTCATTTGGTAACTTACTTCAAACAAGTGGCCACAAAAACCCTGCTATCTGCAAGACAAATACTGCAAGCCTTGGGGTTCATGACCTCCTGCATTCTTTTAATTCCATATGCAAGACTGCATATGAGGAAACTACAGTGGTATCTAAAAAGTCTACGGAGTCAACATTGTCACAGCCTGGAAACAATGATTCCTATCATACCATGCCTATGCCTAGAGTTCCTATGGTGGGCAGAAGCCTGCCACCAAAACAAGGGACTACCATTCACAGTACCCCCTGCAACCCTAACTACAGATGCATCAGGCTTTGCATGGGGGGCTCACCTGGCAGGGAAGTGCATTCAGGGCAAATGGAACCCAAATCAAATGCACCTACATATCAATCAAAAAGAAATGTTAGCTGCACAGAATGCTCTGACAGCCTTCAAGGACTACATTCTTCCAGGACAACTAATGGTAAAGACGAACAACACCACGGTTATGTGGTACATAAACATGCAGGGGGGTACACATTCCTACCCCCCCCTGCAGACTAGCCATGGCATTGTGGAACACAGCCTTGAGCTACCACGTGAATCTACAAGCTCAATTCCTGCCAGGAAAATTGAATACACTGGCAGACGGACTAAGCAGAAACCTCATGGACCCACACGAGTGGAAACTGGAACCACGTTTTTTCAACATGTTGACAAGCGAATGGGGGAGCCCAGACATAGATCTTTTTGCCCCCCCCCCCCCGAACTACCAGTTGGACAGGTTTTGCACAAGGACTCCCCACAAACAAGCCTGGAAAGGGGCTGCTCTGTCCTTCAGCTGGAAAAATCTATCAGCCTACGCCTTTCCCCCTCTGCCTCTGCTCTCCAAAGTTCAACTAAAAGTCAAACAGGACAAACCAAGGATGATTTTGATTGCTCCAGACTGGCCGCGCCAACACTGGGACCCCCTCCTGAGCAGTGTGTCGCAAATATCTCCGTGGCACCTGCCTCAGACCCCTTCCCTGCTGTCTCAGCAGGAGAACCAAATTCTGCACCCTCAGCTTCCAACATTGAATCTTGCAGTCTGGCTCATCACTTAAATTCACCGTTATCCTCCCTCAGCAAACCTGTGATGGATGTCATCTTGGAGGCGAGGAGACCTAGTACTAGAAAATCTTATGCTGACAAATGGAAAAGATTCTGTGCCTGGAACCAGTCTTTAGGAATGAGCACAGCAGCGCCCAATTTACCTCAGATTTTGCAAAACTTAACTATGATGCTTCACAAGGGCCTGTCTTTTTCCTCCATTAAAATCCACCCCTCAGCTATTTCAGCTCACTATAACACAGACCCACCCCTCTTCTCTCATCCTCTGCTCAAGCAGTATCTCAGAAGGGTAAAAAGCTTGAGACTACCCAGGAGAGCTCCTATCCCTTGCCTGGGACCTTAACTTTGTTTTGGAGAAACTCAGTCTACCTCCTTTCGAGCCAGCTGCTACTGCAGACTTAAAATTTCTTTCTTGGAAAACAGCCTTCCTTTTAGCAATCACTTCAGCTAGAAGGAAATCTGAATTACAGGCCCTTATGGCAGTGGAGCCTTTCATCATCTTTCATGTGGTTAGGGTGTCTCTCAGGACCAGTCCATCCTTCATACCCAAGGTGGTTTCCAGTGTGGCTCTTAATCAGTCCATTCATTTGCCAACCTTCTTCCCCAATCCACAGAACAAAGGGGAAAGGATTCTGCATTCCTTGGATGTGCACAGAGAACTAAGATTCTACTTGGACAGGACTAAATCTCGAAGAAAATCTGAACAATTGCTGGTAGCATTTGCTGCAGGGGTAGAGGGGAAGGCTATTTCAAAACAAGCCATTTCTAAATGGATAAGCCATTGCATTCAGTTCTGCTATATGCACCATGGAAAACCTATCCCCCAGGGGGATCAGATCTCACTCCACCAGGGCTGCATCTACTTCTGCAGCCTTTCTCAGAGGTGTTCCTATCAGGGATATCCTAGAAGCTACCACCTGGAGTTCTGTACATACTTTCACCAAACACTATCATTTACCAATTTTCTCTAAATCCAGAGCTGGCTTTGCCACTGCTGTCTTGCGGGGCCTTATAACTGGCCCTAATGAATAAACTCCTCCTCCCAATAATAGCTGTGGGAATCTACCAAATGTAATGACTGCAACAGTGAAACACGAAGAACATAGTACAGTTGTGTACACTTACCATAAATGTAGATGTTCGAGTGTATTCACTGTTGCAAGTCCTGGTTACCCTCCCTGCAGCCCCCTAGTTTTTTCTGACTATACCTCTCCTTTCCTTTACTGTGCTTAAAAGCCTTTTTGGTGTATTTGCTTTTGGTTGAAGGTATACCTTTGTGTTTTTGTGTTTATTTGCTCCCCATTAGGGGGGGCACCTGACATCTGGGGCAAGAAAAACTGATGTAATGGCGTCGGTTGCATGTTTTATACCCCTGACGACCTGACGTCATGGAAGAAGGGACAGCAACCGATGCAGGACCCAAGACTTTGTTAATAGCGGACTGAGGGCAACCTGCCAGCAGATTACCCAAATGTAATGACTACTACATTTATGGTATGTGTACATAGCTATACTTTTCTTTGACAACTAGCCATCCATAACCCCTTCCCCATTTTTACACATTGGGTCGGGGTGTCACTTCAACAGTGACAATCATCTAGAGTCAATGTTTACATCACTGGCTGGCTAGCCCTGCCACGGCAGTTTTCTATACCATACACTGGCATGCACACTCACACCTATGGCCAATTTAGACGGTCCAGACCACCTACTGCATGTCTTTGGAATGTGGGAGGAAACCAGAGCATCTGTCTGAAACCCATATGAACACAGGGAGGATATGCAGACTGTGTACAGAAGGCACCCCAGCCAAGGATCGAACTAGAGAACCTCTTGTTGTGAGGCAACAGTGCTATCTACTGTGCTGCTCCTTCCTTGAGAACTAATCCTTCTTTTATTCCTTAAGTGGTATCCAAGTTGACTTTAAAACAAACTGTCTACCTCCCCATTTTCTTTCCTGAACCTAAACATTATGGGGAAAGGATACTTTATACCTTGGACAGACATCTCGCATACTATCTTGGGAAAACTAAATCTTTCAGATCTTTAGAACAGTAGTTCATTTGTTATGAAGGTAAGAACAAAGGACATCCTGTGTCAAAACGGACCATTTTTAAATGGTTGTCTCAGGGTGCTACCTTTTGTTATACTCACTTCAATAAAACTATTCTAGACAGGGTCAATGCCCACTCTATAAAGGCCTTGGGTTCTTCTATGGCTTTTTGGAAAGTTGGATGCTAGAAGTATTCTAGAAGAAGCAAGTTGGTCCTTGATATATACATTTAGAAGGTATTGCAAGCTTGAGTCCTTCACTAGGTCTAGATTAGACTTTGCTAGGACCATTCTCCATGGTGACCTAGACCCTTCCCCTTCCACATGTAATAAGGTTGGGTATGTAGTCATATAGCTAAGGTTACTGCAACAGTAATCAGTATGATGAACATAGCATATTTGCATCAGTAAACTTATGACAGCAGTAGATATTCAAATGATCACTGCTGCAGTAGCCACTCCCTCCCTCCCTCCATCCCCATTGTTTTTGGTGTGTTGTTTATGCTAAGGTGTGAATACTTATTTTTTGTTTGCCCTAGCATTGTTCTTTCAGGACTATGCTCCCCCTGTCTGTTGGCATGAGAGCTCTAAAGGGCTTGGTGGCCAAACATGTCATTTTAGATGGCTCAGCTCAAGCTGACTGATGCTTTTGGCACATGGAAGGTACCTTGAAGCTTTGCAAGCTGGCTGGCTTGTTATATCCGTAATATATAACCCATATAGTAAGGCTGCTGCAGCACTTGCAATTTGAACTTGTACTTCTATGCATATCCTCAATTGTACAGGTTTTCGCAGAATGTACAAAACCACTAATTGTCCAAAACCAACAGACACAGAGGCAGCAATAGGAAAACGTTATTTAATAAATCATCCAATAAACAACAAACAGAATTAAGCACTTTTGTCCATTACAATTAGACTTCATCAGAATCAATTGACAAAATAAAACACATTTTTAAATATCTCTCCATTCAAGTCACATGAGCAGTATACACAAATCACAGATAAAAGCATATTTAAAGAGAGAAAAGCACTTCTAAAATATAAATGTGTACCAATGCCTCGGACAAGGTTAAAACATCAAATTCAAATCAAACAACGTATGAGTTAAGTCTCAAAACACTGCCTATTGAAATGTGATCATTAAGTCCAGGTGAAGACGTGGTATTAAGCCTAAGCTGTAGTGGAATTCTTCCTCTTCAATCAGATCTTCCCTTGTTCCTCCCTAGGGCTTTTAATTGCACAGTCTAAGCCAAAAAAACAAAAAAATAGTGATCAGGGCACATTATAATATGTTTAGCCAAAGAATTATTCGCATTTTGCTTCCTGATGTCCAGTAAATGCTGGCAAATGCATTCTTTCAATTTTCTTTGTGTTTTACCCATGTAGAACCCATTGCATTTCTGTCACTTGGCTAGTAAACCACTTTCTTTATGTTACAATTCCAATAAAAGGAAGCTATGATATTTACTCTGTTTACCATAACAGAAGCACCAACCAATATATTTTTGCATTGGGAACAAAACCCACATTTGGCTGTACCCACCTTCTTATTGCTGATATAACCACCTGTGTAATACCCATGTTCCAGGTAGTTTTTGATGGATTTCTCGTTATGATAAACAATAAGTACATTTTCCTCCACCTCCTCAGTTAACCCATTAAAACAGGAAAACACAGACCTTTATGTAGCATATCTATGATATCTCAAGACTCAAAGGTGTGGTCCATAATAAAAGACAACGTGTGATCTACATTCACCTTTGGGGTGCCATCAAAGAGTTCTCTCACAGAATTAAAGGCACTTATTAATAAAGGCACTATTCCCTTCCCTCCTTTTTTGTGCTACATTAGAGCTAACTGTGGAGACAAGTTGTGTAGGATAACCACGAGCTACAAACATATCAGCCAGTTTAGGACTTTCCCATTCATATTGCTCATCCTCAGGTACCTTTCTAGCCAAATAAATATATTGTCCCTTCACAATACCCCTTTTTTTGATAATTGGGGTGATTACTTTTATAATGTAACAAACCATTAGAGTACATAGGCTTTTTCTACACAGTGCTCACAATACACTGCCTACTAAAATCCTTAGAAATACTAACATCTAAATAATTAATGGTTCGTTCATCAATAGAAAAGGTGACTCTTAAAAAATATGTTGTTGAGTTTAGATACTCAATAAAAGGTACAATTTCATTACATAGTCTATCCCAGACAATATATATGTCATCTAGGTACCTCACATAAAGTTTCCAGGGAACTGAAACAAATTTGGTAAACAAAAATAATTTCTCCCACTGAATAAGGATGATATTAGCAAATGTGGGGGCACAAGAAGCCCCTAACACCACACTCCTTTTATTTGCTGAAAATACCGAGCTTCCAAAAGTAAGAAGCAATTCTATTTTGATTTGTTCTTAGTCAACTAGATCTATTCTAGCTATTCGTCTTAAGATGGTCTTCTTCACCCATAATTACCACCCCTCTCCCCTTGTCACGTTTCAGAACTCTCAAACTTTTGTCATAGGCAAGTTCCTTTAAAACCAAATATTCTGTAGTTGATAGATTCCATTGTTTAGCATGTTGAGGATTATGTTGCCATAGAAACCTTGCATCATTTTCAAATCATTCTCAACTAATTTCTCAAAAATAAGAATAGGCAAGGAGAGGGGTGGTTTGAAGGTACTACTGCGATGGAAAGTGTTAGTGCCTCAAACCAAAGTATTTTCATCAAAAATAATCTTAAAATTCAATTTCCTCAAATAGATTTTCAAATCAATTAAAAGTTTTTTGAGTAAAGTTTAAAGTCACCCACCATATTACAAGTAACCTGAAGACCAAGTTCATACAAGATCAAATTTCCATCGACAACAGGACCAACTTCTAAAACCTTCTCTGATTCCAAGAAACTCTCTGTTAACCCTGTGATGTTCCTCCATTGTTTTGCCAATTCCGCTGATTCTGTACATACGTGTACGTTGAGGATGGGACCTGCTGTTGATCCCTCTGGTGTTTCGATCAGTGTATGTACCACTACCAGAACATTTTGTGAAAATCAATAAAAGTATAATGGAAATTAAGAAAAGAAAATTGAGAGAGAAAAAGTTGAATATTTAGAAGGGCATGAATGTCTTAAAGCCTTTGATTTCACAAAATTGTGTGATTATTGGGAGAGTAATGAAGATGCCATTGGTGAGGAATGTGATGAAAGAAGGTACTGCCAGCGCAGCTAGCTGGAATTTTGTAAATAATTATATGTCATTTGTGAATATCAAATGAATTTATACAAGATGCTTGTGTTACAAATGTATGAGAATTAGACCTGTATGTCATACAAGATGCTGGTGTTGCAAATGTATTAGAACTGTATGTCATGTGTATATCAAACTGATTTGTAGAGACGTTTGTGTTGAAAAGGTATTTGTAAAGTGTTGTGTTTGAAATGTGTCTACAGTGTGCCTTACTGCAGAGAATAGAAATGTACATGCACTATTTTTAATGGTTTAAATGTATATGTTTTATTAGAAGCAACTGGAGGGTTAACCGTAGTCCAGCAAACTTTAAAAAATATCTGAAATTATAGGCTAGGCCATAAAGATGATATTTCACAGGTTTCAATGCAGCCAGAGACACAAAGTATGTACTAGGAAGCTTTCTGTATTGTCTTTGGGGTGAACTAATTACTACTCTGGAATTGTGGAGGTATGCAATGGTTTTATGACTTCCAGCACCTGCTAAAGATCTGAGCTAAAGCCCACGTGTGTGTATTTTTACAGGTAGGTGCTAAGTCCTGCCAGCTTCCAGCAATGGGGGATTTGCATAGGAACTAGAAGTAAAATGAACAGAAGTGATGTCATTCTGCAAGCTATCTCAGAAGTAATATTTTAGACAGTTTCAGAAGTCTCTTGTGACACAGCAGATTCTGTATTCTGTCCTGGACCTGATAGCAAGAAGAACCATTCACCACATCATCTGCCTTGCTCTATTAAGAAAGTTATTAGTTAATAGTGTAATTTTCTTAGATTCAGTGAGGAATATAGTGAAGCTTAGTTTAGATATTGTTTTTCTTTATTTGCCTGAGCCTGTCCTTCAATGTTATTTTAAATATTTCCTGTGATTTGAACTCTGATGTCACTGTGAATATATGCTTAGTATTTTCTTGTTCTTTTATTATTAGTTATTAAATATATTTAAACCTTTCATTGTGGCTGATCTTTTGTAGATATATTTAAGCTTTAAGAGTGCTTGCATGTTTATTTGGTGACAGTGTGTGTGCCACTCCTAATAGCCTTGCTTTTGGTCAAGCTACCATTTGTATTAATGTTACACAGTAAAATTGGACATCCTTTGTCAAGGCTTAAAGTAGTTAGTGAGGGTTTCTGGTGGCAATGATAACTATCTTATAGTCTGGGCAGAAAGGGGCATAGCTAGTAAACATGTGCCAGCATTTCCCAGATATGTGTGTGCATGTAAAACTAATCTCCAAGAGTGTGTCAGCTACTTGGGCAGGGACACGAAGCACTGGTTGGACACAGAGAGTGTTGGAGGATTTGGCTTGGAACCCTGGCTAAGGACTCAACTCTTTAGCTGTGCCAGTGTGGAGTCTAATTAGGGATCTGGAGAAAGAGGGAGAAACCAGCCCTGGACTTGACTGTGGTATTTGTGTGCTCTTAAGGGAAATTTCACTTGATGCAGAGAGCTGCATCTGGAAATACTGTGTGTGTACCTATTATCCTCCCAGTGAACATCCCCCACTGGTGCCAATGGTGAGAATTGAGGCTCCTTGATTACTGGTCCAGCACTGGAGGGTCATCGCATATTGGTTGGCAGTGATGAGATATCTACATCACATATTGGTTGGCAGTGGTGGGATCACCACATCACATATTAGCATTCACTGGTGTGGATATTGAACTCCTGTAGACTGTAAACAGTGGTCACTAAAGAAGGTGTTTGCACTCTCAAGCAGTCACATAGTAGACATTCAAAGTTTCAAGTCACAAACATTTTATTTATTTTTTGTTAGCTTAGCTAGTCAGGGAGAGCAGGCAAGGATGTCAGCAGAGGATTATGGCAAACTGAGAAGGAGCCAGTTGGTTGAGATGTGCCAAGCCAAAGGACTGGTGCATGCCAACCTGACTAAAGGGGAAATGATTGCAGCCTTAGTCACAGCTACATCACAGACCAGCAGCCAGGAAGACAACCAGACTGGCGTTGGGAATGTACAACTCTCAGAAAATGTACAGTTGGACTTAGAATCAGCAGAGAAACTGCGACATCTGCAAGCTGAAGAAAATGAGAGGCAGAGGCAACATGCAAAGGAAATGCTGACTCTTCGCCATGGTCATGGAGGTAACAGGGAAGGGAGTAGCCGTACTCCAGAAACAATAAAGGTCTGTGAATTTCTTCCATAATTTACAGAGGGTGATAATTTTGATAGTTTTAGTCATATGTTTGAAAGAGTATGCAAACAGTATAATGTCTGAATTAAGCACTTGTTTACATAGGTGGGTGAATGGGTGTCAGGTCACCACTTTTGAAGGGCTGCCAGACGTTTTGGTGATGGAACAAGCCCTTAGCACTTTGCCTGAGGACATAAAAATCTGGTTGGCAGATAGGGAATGCAACACCACAGATGATTTGGGAAAAACACCGGTACCTAGCAAGCAGGACATCACTCTACAGGAAAAGGATACCCAGTGGTGCAAATGGGTACAAGGGAACCCATGGTGGGCAGCCTAAACTACCCTTACAAAGTCTGTCAGTAACAGGGCAAGCCACTAGTTCAGGTACATGGCCAGGATCAAGGGTTAAATGTTTTATATGTAACCAGTGGGGCCATGTAGCATTTAGATGTCCACAGAGGCAAGGTGGGGAACAAAAGGTAGAGGAGACAGCAAGTGGTTATAACTGAATTCCAGTGGTATGTTGTCTGGAGACAACAAGGGTACCAAACTACCACAAGAGGTTATATCCTATTTTAGTAGATGGGAATCAGACCAATGCTAAGAGAGAGAGACGGCCTCTGACCTAACCATTGTGAAGCCTGCAATGGTTAAAGAGGAGCACTACTTGCTTAGGCAGTCTACTCCAGTCAGAGTTTTAGGATGGACCCAGTTCCAAATACCTTTAGCTTGGGGTTCACCTTGACTGGGAGGGTGGAAACAGAAGCAAGTATGTTTGAGGATATCCCTGCAGATGTTTTGATAGGGAATGATATTGATAATGCAGTACCTTCTATGCATGCAGTAACATGGAGTCAGGCTTGGAGACAGGCATGTGGGTCTGGTAGCCTGGGGGGTACCCAGACAGACCGCACACTTGAAGTCAGAACTGGTGAGGTGGCTACTTCAGGAAGGGAGCTACCCTGTAGCTGTGAGACTGAAGGTGAGCCACAGCTGCTGGTGGGTACTGATGTTCCCTTGGACAGAGTGACTGCAAGGACAGAGGTGAGTAGTAGTACCCAGGCTGACACTGAAGCACCACTGTCAGAGGATACCAGACTTCCTGTGGAAGGGGAGCTGGGAAGCCTTACAAAAAGAGAGATAGACAGGCTGATCTCTCTGAGTGTACATTACAAGGCTTGAGGTAGGTAGCTAGAGACTCGTGGTTCTCAAGGAAAAGGGGATTCTGTGTACTAGAACAAAGGGTTACTGTAGAGAGAATGGACCCCTGAGGGAGGGCTAGAGGGTGAGTGAATACAGCAGTTGGTAGTGCCCACAGCCTACTCTCTGGGACTTCTAGCCATAGCCCATGACATTCCCTTTCCAGGTCATATGGGAATAAAGCATATTAAGAGACTTATTATGCAGAATTTTTATTGGCCTGGGATTGCAAGGGATGTAACAGGGTACTGCAGGACCTGTGAGCAGTGCCAAAAAGTAGGCAAGGCAGGAGACAAGGTCAAGGCTCCTTTGATGCCTTTGCCTCTGATTGAGGAGCTGTTTCAGAGGGTAGATATGGATATTGTGGGACTTCTGAGTGCTCCACGTTCCCCAGGGAAGAAGTATATCCTAGTGGTAGTAGATCATGCTACCAGATACCCTAAAGCGGTGGCCCTGTCTTCCATTGAGGCAAAAAATGTGGCTAATGCTTTGTTAGAGATTTTCACCAGGGTAGGTTTCCCAAAAGAAATACTGACTGACAGAGGTGCCAATTTCATGTCAGACCATTAGGTCTGGTGGAGAGGTTAAACTCTACACTAAAGACCATGCTATGCACATTTGCAGACCAATTTAAGAGGGAGTGGGGAAAATATGTGCCCCACCTGTTGTTTGCTTACAGAGAGGTGCCCCAAGAATCCACAGGTTTCTCACCTTTTGAGTTGCTGTATGGGCATAGGGTGAGGGGACCTCTAGAGTTGACTCGCGATCAGTGGGAGGGTGAATGTGAAACCCACAAGGAGTCTATTGTGGCATATGTCCTAAACCTCAGGACAGGGCTCAGAGAACTCATGGGCTTGGCTCAGGAGAACCTGGCAGGAGTCCAACAGCAGAAAAAGGTCTGGTATGACAGGGATGCTCAATATGCTGTGGGGCAGCAGGTTATGGTCCTCATTCCTACAAGACACAATAAGCTGCAGGCAACTTGGGAGGGACCCTTCAAAGTGGTAAGGAAGGTCAGTGATGTTAACTACCTGGTAGAACTGCTAAGCAGGAGTACAGATTGTACCATGTTTACATGATGAAACCTTACCATGACAGGGAGGCCCTTGTGCTGAGTATTTGCAGTGGATGGCAGGAGGAGTCTGAGGGGGATCTGGTGACTGATCTCCTCAGTGAGGCACAGACTGACACCTCAGTGGAAGGTGTAGCAATGTACCTGCAGCTATCCCCTACCCAGCTTCGAAAAATCCTAGCAGTGTTACAGGAGTTTGGGGGCATGTTCACTAGTAAACCAGGGTATACCCACCTGGTGCAGCACCCTGTGAATACAGGACCCCAAAGGCCTATTAAGCAGACTCCTTATAGGGTGCCCGAGGGAGGCGATGCAGGGAATGTTGGAACTTGGTGTAATCCAGGAATCCAGCAGTCCTTCGGCCTCCCCAGTGGTGTTGCTACCAAAGAGGGATGGCAGCACCAGGTTCTGTGTGTACTATACAAAACAAAATAGTGACACAGAGATGCTTACCCCATGCCTAGGACAGATGAAGCCCTAGAGCAGCTGTGTGGGGTTAAGTATCGTACCACTATTGTTCTTACGAAGGGCTACTGCCAGGTGTCCTTGACTCCCAACACTAGAGAGAGGTCAGCCTTTGTGATCCTTTTGGCTTGTATGAGTTCATGAAGATCCCCTTTGTGATGAAGCATGCCTCAGCGACTTTCCAGAGGCTGGTAGGTCATATCTTGTCAGGAGCAGGAGATTTTTGCCCTTGCTTACCTGGATGATATTGCCATTGACAGCCATTTCTGGCAAGAGCACCTTCAGCATGTCAGGGAGGTGCTGGGAAGAGTACAGAGGGCAGGGTTGACCATTAAGCTCAGTAAGTGTCAGGTGGGTATGGCAGAGGTCTCCTACCTAGGACATAGAGTGGGGAGTGATAAGATCTGGCCAGAACCTGCCAAAGTGGAAGCCATTCAAGCATGGCCTACCTCTGTTACCAAAAAACAGGTAAAGGCATTCTTAGGAACAGTGGGGTGCTATAGAAAGTTTGTCCCCAGTTATAGTACCATAGCTGCTCCCCTCATAGACCTTAAAGGAGCTTTGGGAGGACCCCCTATGTTTGCCAGTCCAGATTACAGCAAAGAATTTGTTGTGCAGGTGGATGCTTCAAACTATGGAATTGAGGCTGTACTCAGCCAGGTTTCCTCAGATGGAGAAGACCACGCAGTGGTATATCTCTAGCCATAGTATGGGCATTGCAGAAACTTCAGCCTTATCTGTATGGAAGGAAATTCACTGTAGTTACAAATCACAATCCTTTGACATGGCTACATCAAGCCAGCCATCAAAATGTCAAGTTACTATGGTTGGAGTTAAGGTTGCAGGCATGTGATATGACATTGTAGCACTGTACTGAGGTTAGCAATGCCAACACAGCTGGGATCTCAAGACCAGCATGGGGTAATGTATTCCCAGATAGGCTCATACCTTTCAAGCAACATTTCTCAAGGGGCACTTGAAAACCTAGCTTGAGTCATCGAAGGGGGGAGAGGTGTGACAAAAGAAGGTAGTGCCTGCCCGGCTAGCTGGAATTTTTTTAAAATAATTATATGTCATTTGTGAAATATCAAACTGATTTGTACAAGATGCTTGTGTTACAAATGTATTAGAACTGTATGTCATACAAGATGTTGGTATTACAAATATATTAGAACTTTGTCATGTGTATATCAAACTAATTTGTACAGACGTGTGTGTTGAAAAGTTGTTTGTAAAGTGCTTGTGTTTGAAATGTATCCACATTGTGCCTTACTGAAGAGAACACATGTACATGCGCTGTTGTAACTGTTTAAATGTATATGTTTTAACAGAAGAAACTGGAGGGTTACCCTCAGTCCAGCAAATACTAAAAAATATCTGAAATTATGTCACTTTATAGACTTTATATCACTTTATAGACTAGACCATAAAGATGTTATCTCATATATTTCAGTGCAGCCAGAGAGACAAAGTCTGTACTAGGAAGCTTTATATATTGTCTTTGGGTGAACTAATTACTACTCTGGAAGTGTGTAGGTATGAAATTGTTTTATGACTTCCTGCAACTCCTAAAGATCTGAACAAAAAGCCCTTGTGTGTGTATTTTTCCAGGTAGGTGCCAAGCCCGCCAGCTTCCAGCAATGGCGGGTTTTGCATGGGAACTAGAAGTCAGATAACCAGAAGTGATGTGATTCTGTAAGCTATCTCAGAAGTAATATTTTAGATATTATTTTGAGAAGTTTCTTAGTGAGACAGAGATTTCTGTATTCTGTCTTGGGCCTGACAACAAGAAGAACCATTCACCACATCATCTGCCTTACTGTAGGAGCGAAAGAGGGAGAAACCAGCCCGGACTGACTGTTGTCTTTGTGTGCTCTGAAGGGAAATTGCACTTGATGCAGAGAGCTGCTTCTAGAAGTCCTGTGTGTGTGTGTGTGTGTACCTGTTATCCTCCCTGTGAATGTCCCCCACTGGTGCTAGTGGTGAGGATTGAGCCTCCTTGATTACTGGCCCAGTAGTGGAGGGTTGTCCTATACTGGTTGGGAGTGGTGGGGTATCCACAGCACATACTGGTTGGAAGTGGTGGGTTATCCACATCACAAGCAACAAGATGAAACCACTAACAATGATGAACCCCCCCCCTTTGGAGAATGGCCAAGTTTGAAGATTGGAAAGATTAAAAAAAACAGAGAGATCAACAGCAGGACCCGCCCCCAATGTATAGGTACATACAGAATCAGCAGAATTGGCAAAACAACGGAGGAACATCACAGGGTCAACGGAGAGTTACTCAGAATCAGAGGAGGTTTTAGAAGTTGGTCCTGTTGTCCATGGAAGTTTGATTTTTCCATGAACCTGGTCTTCAGGTTATTTGTAACATGGCAGGAGACTTTAAACTTTACTCATAAATGCTTTAATAGTGAAGATGATAACTTGTTGTGTAAATGGATTTCTTTCATCCCCTCTTGTCATACTAAAATTTAAAAACTTTTAATTGATTTGATAATCTATTTGAGGAAATTTAATTTCAAGATTATTTTTGATGAAAATACTTTAGTTTCAGGCGCTACCAGTTTCCATCGCAGTAGTACCTTCAACCCACACCTCTCCTTGCCTATACTTATTTTTGAGAAATTAGTTGTGAACGATTTAAGGTTTCTATGACAATGTAATTCTCAACATGCTAAACAATGGAATCTACCAACTACGGAATATTTGTTGTTAAAGGAACTTCCCTATCACAAAAGTTTGAGAGTTATGAAACCTAACAAGGAGGGAGGGGTTGGTAATTGTGGGCAAGGAAGATGAATAGCTATGTGTTAGACAGTAATTTTTATGCAGAAGTCTCTCTTAATTTTATACACATTGCCTGTAGGAGGATTGGTTGTTTACTAAAAGATATAGTTGACGAAGAACAAATCCAAATAGAATTGTTTATTTAAATGTGAAATTTCCAGTGGTAACTTCTATTTTAAGGATTCAGAAATTTCATAAAAGCGTCACTGACCCACCAGTGAGACTTATCGTTAATGCTAGGAGTTCGAAGACTCACCCCCTGGCTAAATACATTGACCTCAGGTTAAAACAGTGGATGGGACCTTTTACCTACCAATGCCGTGACTCTTGGGATTCTTTGCTCAAGATTAAAGACCTAGAATATTCTAAGGACTATATGTTTCTTACAGATGATGCTGTGGAACTGTTCAATGTTATTCCCCATTCTGTTGGGTTGGAATGGTTCCATGATTTTTTAGTAGAATCTACTTCTTTGGATAACAGTGATGAAACTAGTGCTTAAGAATAATTTCGTATTTTTGGAAGGTCAGTATTTTCAGCCAACAAAAGGAGTGTGGCAGCAGAGGCTTCTTTGCTAATATCTTCCTTATCCAGTGGGAGAAATTATTTTTAACAAATTTGTTTCAGTCCCCTGGAAACTTTATGTGAGTTACCTGGACAACATATTTATTGTTTGGGATAGACCATGTAATGAGATTGTACCTTTTATTGAGTATCTAAACTCAACAACATCTTTTTTTTTTAAATTCACCTTTTCTTTTGTTGAACAAACCAGTATTTATTTAGATGCTAATATTTCTAAGGATTTTAGTAGGCAACATATTGTGAGCACTGTGTATAGAAAGTCTACATACTCTAATGGTTTGTTACATTATACAAGTAATCACCCTGATTATTAAAAAGGGGTATTGTGAAGGGACAGTATATTTGTTTGGCTAAAATGGTATATGAGGACAAACAATACAAATGGGAAAGTCTTAAATTGGCTGGTATGTTTGTTGCTTGTGGTTATCCTGCACAACATCTTTCCACAGTTAGTTCTAATATTGGACAAAAAAAGGAGGGAAAGGGTAATCGTGCCTTCCCTTTAATTCTGTGATAGAACTATTCGATGGTACCTCAGTGGCGGAAATGGATCACACATTGTCTTTTATTATGGAACACACCTATGAGTCTCGATCTATCATAGATGTGCTACATAAAAACTGGTCTGTGTTTTCCTGTTTTGATGGTTAACTGAGAAGGTGGTGGAAAAATGCTTATTGTTTATCGTGAAGGGAAATCCTGTAAGAACTACCTGGAACATGGGTATCACACAGGTGGTTATATCAGCAATAAGAAAGTGGGTACAGCCAAATGTGGGTTTTGTTCCCACTGCAAAAATATCTTGGTTGGTACTTCTGTTATTGTAAGCCGAGTAAATATCAAAGCTTCCTTTTATTGCAAGTGTAACACAAAGGGAGTGTTTGTACCTAGCCAAATGTCAGAGATACAATGGGTTCTAAGTGAATAAAACACAAAGAAAATTGAATGATTGTATTTACGAGCATTTATTGGACATCAGGAAGCAAAATGAGAATTCTTTGGCTAAGAACATAATGTGCCCTGGTCATTATTTTTTTGTTTTTTGGTTTAGACTGTGTAGTTAAAAGCCCTAGTGGGGGACCATGGGAAGATTTGATCAAAGAGAACTAATTATATTGGCAGCTTAAGCTTAATGCCACGTCCCCACCTCTACTTTATTTATTTATTTCAGTTTGATGACCGGGGAAATCCACTGGGCCGAGAAGAGCCCGTTTTCAGTGGAGGCCCTGGTAGAAAAGCTGCAAAAGCATATTACAGACATACATGATATAGTGTAAACATTATTATCAGGGAAAAAAGAATACAGCATGATACATATAGACAAAGAACGTTGTAAATTAAGCATACAAGTACACAAAGCAGTAATATACAACAGCACGAGTAAAATACAGATACAATACACAAACATTTGTTTCATATTATGGAATAGGTCATCCAATTTATAGTAGGAGAATTGTCCAGGGGTGTCTTGGAAATATTAAGAATGATATATAAGTGTTGTATAGGATGGAAAAAGAGAATGAGAGAGGGTTTAGAAGGTTCATAGATAGGAAAGATTAAGTTGGAGCATGATATGGGCATTCCCATTTGGAAGATAGATGGGAGAACAATTGAGATTTTAAATTATTATGGTTAGATATATTGGAAGGAGGGGAGGGGGAGAGTTCCACTGTTTAGCTATGGAGCAGGATAGTAGCAGTTGGCCAGGAGGACGTAAGGGTTTGTAGATTTGCAGGAGATTTTGGTTTTCAGATCTGAGTGAGTGGTTAGGTATTTAGGGGGTTAAGTCCATACCTCTCAACCGTACCAAATTTCTTGGTTTTTACTGGTTTTGAGGTCCAAATAATGGGGTGCCATGATTCCCGAGTGGCACCCCTTAATTTCTGAATTTCCCGGCTTTTGTTTTATTTTTTTTGTTTTTCAGCTGACGTCATCATGTGCAGAGGTCTGCATGATGACGTCAGTTCTGTGAACAGCCTCCCTGAATTGGCTCAAGGGATTCACTGTACTTGTTTCTGGCCATATCGTGCAAGCTATGGGTGCATTTCCCTAGGGTCCAGATAGAATGCAAGTATTTTAGGAGCTGCATTTGAATTCCTGCTCCAGGTAAGGAGGACAAGAATTTTAGGAGCTGAGTTCAGACTAGTTGAGCAAGCAATGCATTCACATTACTGGTCAATACCGGGTCCATATCATTCTTTAGTTGAAGTGATTGCTGTTGAGAGCTGCATTTGAATTTCTGCCACGAGCGTGTGCTGAGAGCTGCATTGAGCGGTTAGCATTGCTGCCTCACAGCAAGAGGTTCTCCGGTTCGATCCTTGGCTGGAGTGCCTTCTGTGCGGAGTCTGCATGTCCTCCCTGTGGTCGCGTGGGTTTCCTCTGGGTGCTCCGGTTTCCTCCCACATCCCAAAGACATGTAGTAGGTGAATTGGACACTCTAAATTGGCCCTAGGTGTGAGTGTGTGTGTGCCTTCTGTGGAAGGTTGGGCACCGGGCTGGCAACTCGACACCGTAAAACTCCACTGCCAATCATGAGCGGACAGATGATCCACTGTGGTGACCCCTAACCGGGAAAAAGCCAAAAGAAGAAGAAGTTAAGGTGTCAAGCATTCACATTATGACAAGCTATATATAATTCTTTAGTTTGAAGTGATTTGTGTGCTGCATTTGAATTTCTGCCACAAGCAAATATGTTAGGAGCTGCATTTGAATTCCTGCTCCAGGTAAGGAGAAGTAATTTAGGAGCTGAGTTCAGATTAGTTGGTCGCACCGGGTCCAAATGATTCTTTAGTTGAAGTGGGATTTGCATGCTGAGAGCTGCATTTCAATGTCTGCCAAGAGCTGCATTGGAATTAGCAGTGTGTGTTTGTGTCTCTCTGAGTAAAATGCCCAAGTTAGGTATACCTGGTGGTTAGGGTTACTCAGGTCAAACCCTGAACCTTAAGTACAAGAAGCAAGAGTCTGAGTTCTGTACCCATACCACTGCTTCTGATTTCAAGCTCTCACTTGTGCAAATTTTCACAGAATGTCTGGAATGTTTGGCTCATACTTTTGGTCTGTTCCTCTTAAAATTCAGATGGTGTAGTGGTGCAGTGGTAGTGTTGCCTCACAGCAAGAGGTTCTTTGGTTTGATTCTTGGCTGAAGTGCCTTCTGTGTGGAGTCTGCATGTCCTCCCTGTGTTTGTGTGGGTTTCCTCTGGGTGCTCTCTGATTTCCTCCCTTGATACAAGGATGTGTATGGAGCCTCAGCTGAAAATTTGCTTTTTGTTCCAAGTTGGACTTTCCTGGTAAACTAATGTTAAATAAAAATGAAATTTGTGGTTTTCTAGCAAATTAGTGAAAACTGAATTCACTAAATAATGATGGCCATTAACGTTTTAGTCTTCCTGTCTTTCAGGAAGCACATGGTAGCACAACATTTTATTCTGGCAACTTTCTAAGATTATACAAGCAATGTTTAAAATGTGTCCCTGGTTTTGTTCCCCCAATAGATTTTGGCTTTTTCCTGATTTCTTGTGCTGCACAGTTCTTCAGGCAAAGAGAAGTTTAGTCCTGCTTATGCAAAGTCTACTTGCATTGTTAGTAGCACAACAAGTAGTATACTTGCTTTTGCTGCAGAAGGCTGTGGGTTCTACTCCCACCGTATGTAGGTGGATTACTGATGCTCTACTGTACTTTTAAAGGGGGTGGATGCTGCAGTTCTGAGAATGTCCTCCTTTGGCAGAGACACCGAGTAACTATGAACCTGTTATCAGTTTGCCATCCATTCCCTATTGCAATATTACTAGCTTATCATTTATTTTAAATGTAACATAAGCAATTTATTCTTCAGGGGCAGCAGGCACTTTACTTGTAGATGAAACAGTGAAATATAAAGTTGTTTACTAGGAGCAACCTCTTCATTAATTGCAGATCTCTTTAATATGGAATTATTTAGATAACTTTACTTCTGCAGAGATTATGCATATTTACTGATACTGGTGGATTTCAGAAGTTTGTGTAAAATTTTATGATGGAAATGTTCTGAATTGGGCAGTTTTCTCATTGGTTCATGCATTTTGTTTCATTGCTTGCTGGAAAAATTTTCAAAACAATACATTTAAAAAGCGCTCTAACGAGTCTGCTGTATTATAAAAGGAATATAATTTAATACAGTCAGGAAGGTATATCAAAGAACACATCTGTTTTGTGCGCAAGGGGCTTATGATTTGAAAACAGCCCAAAGGTAATCTTTATCCACTACTGGCCAGATGCATTTTTTTTTAATGTGGGTTTCAATGCTGTTTGAATGAATGTGAGTTTCAAGGGCAGAGGAGTTTTAATGCTAAGTCTATTTTCATTGTAAGACTGTATTGCTTTGTTTAGCAGATGTCTATTAGTGTTTGCGCTATAAAATGTAAAATAAAAGTTTTAAATGAAACCCAAATAATCATTGTAGAAGTAAAGCAGTATGCACATTACAATGTTTATAGCAAATAGCCAAGTTATGAGACATTGGAATGACTGCGGGGGGACACTGGGGCAATATTTTGGTTGTCTGTTCTTCAGTTTGCATTTGTAAGTTGGTATCCTACAATTCCACTGGAGTAGATGGGGTTACATAATTATTTATGTATATTTTAGGTTAATCAGCCTACAGATTTGTACCTATTTTTCATGGGCCTTTGTCCAGATTTTTGATGTTTCCAGGTTGAGAGATGTGGTTAAGGTTGTAACAAGATAGGGGGCAGTTTGAAGATGAGCTTGTGGGCAGTGGTGAGCTGGAAGAATTTCAGGTAGTTGGGAAGTTCGAGCCATTGCAGGGGTATGGAGGGAGTGGCAATGGTGGAATGAGTTTTTTGAATTGGATGTGAATTTACAAATCTTTTGGTAACAGGACTCAAGTTTGAATTGTAGGCCATACTGGAGATTGGTAAACAGAGGAGTGCTGTACGTAAGTGAGGGGAGAAGGTAGGAAGAAGCTAGGATATGTCTGGTAGAGGGGCTGAGGTAGCGGTTGTGTCTGTAAAGGAGACCTAGTTTTTGATGTTTTTTCTAATGGAGGAATGGATGTGGGTGCCAAATTATAGATTTTATCAATGGTGACACCGAGCAGTTTGGTACTAGGAACAATTTC
Organism: Protopterus annectens; assembly: GCF_019279795.1. NCBI lineage: Eukaryota > Metazoa > Chordata > Ceratodontiformes > Protopteridae > Protopterus > Protopterus annectens. The sequence goes on along the minus strand of NC_056737.1, from coordinate 74,559,912 downwards.
AAGGGGGTTATTATTTTGGCTGAGTATGAAGAATGAGTTTTTGTTGATAGAGTTTCTAGAAGGTGTGAAGCTCATCAGTTTAGTTTTATTAGCGTTTAGGGACAGGTGATTGGTTTGCATCCAGGTTTCTGTTTTAGAAAAGGCTGTTGGGTGTTTGATAGGAGTTTAGAGGGGGAGTAAGCTGAGCAGATGATAGTGGAGTTATCTGTGTACTGGATGAGTGAGGACTCGGGGCTGGAGTGGTGGAAGTTGTTGATAAATATGTTGAAGAATAGAGGACCTAGAACAGAACCTTGGGGCATGCTGGTGGGTGTAGGTAGGAAGGGAGAGGTTGATGATTTCCATTGGACAGCTTTTTGGCAATCAGAGAGGTAGCTGGAGAGCCAGGCTATAGTGGTAGGAGAGAGATGGAGAGATGAGAGTTGAGGTAGGAGTAAGGGGTGGACGACTGTGTTGAAAGCCTTTGAAAGTTCTAGAAACAAAACAGTATACAAATTTACCAGAGTCGTGTGCTTGTTTAATAGTTTCAAGAAAGGAAAGGAAGGGCAGTCATGGTACTATGGCCAGGCAGAAGCTGTGTTGAGTAAGGGTGAGGAGATTGCCATGAGTTAGTTATGGCATCAGTTGCAAAGGAATAGCTTTTTCTAGTATTTTAGAAAGTGGAGAAAGAATGGCAATGGGTCTGAAATTGGTGGTGGTGTCTGTGTTTTTCCCTCCTTTGTGGAGTGGGATGATGTAAGCGTAGCACCAGATAGATGGGGCATAGGATTCTTGAATGGATCTACAGTATTATAAGAACAGAAATGGAAAAGGCTATGCTGTCTGCAGATAGTTCGAAGAACATTGATGGTAGATCAGGTGCGTTGTGACATGGTTTGAGCTGGAGGAGAAGTCTTTTTATTGTGCTAATAGGGATGGGTTTTAGGCTGAAAGGGGAGGAAGGAGGTAAGTGATCAGGGGGGTGGGGGCAGGTGGTGATGGGATTGGAGGAGGGGATGGGAAAGAGGATGATAGTTTTGCAATACAGTCCACAAAAAAACAAGTTGAATCGGGTGGCTGTTTCAAGGTCGGTAAGGTTGTGGTTTGGACAGGGATTATCTTTATTACCAGGATGGAGAAGATGGTGTCCCAAAATTTTTTAGGATTAGATGAGTGGATGGATTGAAGTTTGGAGTAGTATACTTTGTGGTCTTTTGTTGTTAGCTTTTTTACTGAGTTTCAGAGTTGCTTAAATTCTAGAAGGGTTTTAGGTGTTTTGTTTTTCTGATATTGCTTCCATTTTTTGTCTCTTTGTTGCATTGTTAGTTTTGTTTCTTTTGGGAGCCAGGGGCAGGGACTGGTTTTGATGCGTTTGGTCCTAAGAGGGGCTTGCTGGTTTAGTAGGTTTAGGAATGACTGGTTGAAATAAGATACAGCATTGTCGAGTGGTAGGGTTTTTAGAGTGGTCCAGCCAGTATGCTCTAGACAGTCTGAGAAAGTTAGAGGGAGAGGCTGCAGGTTTGAATGTAGTGGTGGCGTTTTTGTAGAGGAGAGGGGAGATGGTCGGTAAAGGCTGGTAGGTGGTCACTGAGAAGGACTGGAAGTATTCCTACATTTGAGATGAGTGGGGTGGGATGTTAGGATGCAAGCAATGCTGGTCCCGAAGGTATCATCTTTATTTGGCCTAGTTGGTGAGTTTATTAGTAGGGAGAAATTGAACAGATTGATTGTGTGGGAAGGGGCTTGAGAGGTAATAGAGGCCCAGTTAATGTTCATATCACCAAAGATATAGGTCTCATTTTTGATGGTAGAGGAAAACCAGGAGAGGATATATTCAAGTGTTTGGATGTTACTGCCTGGGGAATATAGAGGGTACCTATGCATATGGACTTGTGGTTGTTGATTTTTAGTAGACTTATTGCAATTTCAGCATTGGCAAAGTTTGGGCTATGATTGGTGTAAGGAGTAATGGTATGGGAGGAGGAGTAGATAATAGCTACACCCTCACCTTTTTTATGTGGTTTGTCATTGCAAATAATTTGGTAACCTGGTGGAATAATTTTGTTATCTTTTGTAAAAGGTTTGAGCCAGCTCTCTGAGATTGCAGTTATGTCAGGGTGGTTGTGGGAAAGCCAGGCATTGAGGTTAGGAATTTTATTTTGAAGGCTTTGGGCATTAAATGTTGTGAGGCAAATGGATTTGGGTGTTAGGGGTTGAGTGGGGGCAGTTGATGGATTGAGTGCTGGTGACGTAGCTGGGCTTGGGTTATATGTTGCCAGAGAGTGAGGGGGAGATACAGCGGAGGATAAGTGTGAGGTAGCTTAGTGTGGACAGAGATTTTGAGTTATAAAAGAGGAAGGGTGTTTTGCTATGAAGTTTGAGGCTTGAGCACTGAGAGGGTGGGGTAGATAGTAGTTTAGGTGTGAATAGTAGGGTTGTGTTAGAAGAGAATTCTTCTTGAGAAATGGAAGTGAAAGCCGGTGGTGTGGAAGTGTGGGGGTATGTGACAGTAGAATGTGAAGATGAAGTAAAGTAGAAGTTAGGGAGTTGTGTAAGATAAGTAAGACAAGTGAGAGAGATTAGTAGGGCTGATGGGATTATAGGGAGTGATGAGTTAGGGGGCATTGTTTTGGAGTGGGTGGGGGTTTATTTGAGGATGGAAGTGGGAGATGGAGTTCAGAGTTGATTGGATGGGGGGTAGAGGGTGAGAGGGGTTGGGGATGAATAAATGTACAGATAGTGGGGGCAGGTGTGAATTGGGGGCAGGGTAGAGGAGCGGAGTGAGCCCGTAGGGCGAATGGAATGGGTGAGACCCCAGAGAGGTGAGCGAGAAACTATCAATGAGTATCTTGTAAAAACTAGGATAGAAGTCAAAATAGTTGCCTGACAGAGTGAATTACTGTAGGCATGAATGTACAGTCTGAAGTCAGTTCAAGTCTGTGAGCAGCAGGTTAAAAGGAACTGCTCAATGGCTCTAAGTACTGACAGTGTAGGGGCACAGTCTGAATCCCTTTTGGATCGACAGAGGCTGTGGAGAAGAAGGGGTTGCTTGGATATCGGGAGGGGGACTTGTAGTCCTTTGCTGCCACCTAGTGGTGGAAAGCAGGTAGAACAGGCAGAATAGCAAAGGGGAAAGAGGGTGTCCCTGCGAGTGTGCATGCTAAACGGGGAGCGCTAGAGCAGAGGTGTTCTAAGCTGTAGGCTATAACAGCTAAAAAAAAAAAAAAAAAACTACTGGAGCTTACATGCACTAATGCTATGAGCTGTAGCAGTAAATTTTTTTTTTTTTTTTTTTGTTCTTTTCTGGGACAGTAAGTTGTTTCCTCAGGGAGGCAGATGGTGATACTGCTGATCAGTTTAGAAGACTTCCTGATAGAAAGGAGCTTGTAGAATGGGCCATACAAGCTGGAATGGAAGCAAAAATAGGTCTGAGATTAACAAACTGTGGGGTAAGGTTCAATAAAATTATGGGATGAGAGCAGTAAGAGGTGAGCCGAGGAAATGGGGGAGAGGTGAGTGTGTGAGTGAGGAATGAAGGGCAGCCTTTTAAGAATGTATTAGCAGCTGTGTGGGTATGTAGTGAGATAACAGTGGTATAGGCTAGGACAATACACCCTGCATGAGGGAAACCTTTACAGAGCTGTATATTTTGTAGCAGTAGTTACACAAGTATCCACAGTTCAAAAAGTTGAGAAGCAACTGAAAAGTTAACACTCTTGTCAACTAATGATATTGCAAAGTCACTGTATAACATGGGAGAAAACAGAGAACCCAGACTAAGAGGCAAAACAAAATAAGGACAGTGCAACATCTAGTATAAACACAGAGTTCTAACACTGTACAAGCTGTTTTGTTGTGATAATGTAGGTAATACACACTTTAGCAGAGTTAGTCAAGTACTCTTTGTTTCTTAAAGCAGTAAAAGATGCAGCCAGGGATTCATTAGCTCAGACCAGCGAACTGTTGTTCAGTGTGAGTTACTTGCGTCTAGGTTTCTACTAGAGCAGACCTGCATAAGGGACATTAAAGGCTTAGAGTGGAGCGATTTTTTTTTTTTTTTTTTAAACACTGGTGGGACAGAATTAAGGTTGAAAATGGCTGTATCAGAAAAAGTATGATGTGCTGACAGTAGATAATTTTTGTAAATTGCAGCACTTTAATGGCGTGTGTGCATTTGGCACCAAAACTGTCAGTTATGGCCAGCAGCAGCAATTGTATGTCTATTAATGTCAGAATAGCTGGGGAATATTTGTGCTTTATCGGTGCTCTGTTACAAACAGCAAACACACAAGTTGGAAAGATTTACGTTAAAAAGCTAAGGGGAGAACCTTACATTAAAAAGCTAAGGGGAAAACTTTGAGCAGTAGAAGCAGCAAGTTCAGAGCTTTTAAATAGCACTTTATCGGCACACAGCTTCATACTATTACATTAAAAAGCTAAGAGGAAAGCTTTGAGCAGTAGAACCAGCAAGTTTAGTGGTTTTAGTAGTGCTTTACTGGTGCACAGCTTCATACAGTTAAGTGAAACAGCCTGGACTTTATGAGGGAAAGCAGATTGGATAGAGTAGCTCTAGGAAGCTCTAAAAACACAATGTGGCAGCAACTAGACGAACATATGGCTACAGAATAGTATTCACAAGTAAATGCAATAAAACAGTGCCCTACTGGTGTCTGTCATTACAGTGAATGGCATGTACTATATCTGCAGACAACAAAGCAATAGTTCAGAACAAAAGCACGCTTTAGTACAAGGCAGTTGAAAACAGATAACTCATATGCACGGCATGTACTGTATCTGCAGACATCGGGGCAATACTTGAGAAAATAGCACACGTGATTTAATACAAAGCTGCAAACACATATCAATAGCAAATAGCGTCTCACTGGTGTGCACACTACGCGAAGGGCAAGAGGGACCTGCGGCATACCTGTCCCGGAAGGATAGGTATATTAAAGATGACACAGCGGTGAGTGGGAGTGTGATCACATTTCCATAGGCAGTGTTTTGAAACTTAAATTATATATTTGATTTGAATTTGATGTTTTAACCTTGTCTGAGGCATTGGTACACATTTATATTTTAGAAGTGTTTTTATCTCTTTAAATATGCTTTTATCTGTGATTTGTGTATACTGATCATGTGCCTTGGAGGGGTATTTAAAAATGTGTTTTTATTTTGTGAATTGATTCTGATGATGTCTGTAATTGTAATGGGCAGAAGCACTTAACTCTATTTGTTTTTTATCGAATGATTTATTAAATCTTAATCTTAAAGTTTTCCTATTGCTGCCTCTGCATCTCTTGGTTTTGGAAGACTTACTGCTACAGAGTTCCCAATTAGTGTCCGTTCACCACTGTACCGATGTTTATGATAAACAAATACAACACTCACTTCCACAGTTGAAAAAGATATTTATTATAAGATCGAGTAATAAACAGTAAAGGGTCTAAACTGAATCACCAAAAGTTAAGCGCTTTCACCCATTTTGATGGGCTTCTTCAGAACAACCAGTAAATTTCTTAAACGCCTTAAATAACTTATTTAGCGCCAAAAGTTATTTAAACTTTTAAAGCCATACTTCCCCTTATAAACAAACACTAAATCAACTTGTAAAAAAACGAACAAGAAGAGGAACAGGTCACAAATCACGCCAGCCGAAGTAAAACAAATAAATCCTTTTACTTGTTTTCATGCATACAAATACATGCACTTCTTCAGACAAATACAAAGACATATTAAAACACTTATATATGCTTTGGATACCCAGCTGACCCATTTTATGAGCAAAAATCAAATTAATTAATTATTCAATTAAATCAGGGTAAACCAAACAACTTAAAAAACAGTACATTTTGACTGCCCAAAACTACACAAATCTTGAATACATATATATTCTTAACCAACTACCAATAATTCTACATGAGTTACAAAAAAGAGCATGAAAATAAATAAATAAATAAATTTGTCAACTAAATTGTATATAAAGAAATATATATATATATATGTGTTAAATATGTACAAAAATGCATTTGTATATTTTATAACTACAAAAAAGCTTTACGAAATCATTCAAAGTACAACATAAAAAAATTACTTATATATTAATACTACTTTCAAAAGATGAAATTATCTAAACTATATATGTAGTACTAATACATGATGGAAAAATGTCAAATGTGTTCGTTTTTAATATCTATAATGTATTCAGAATGATTTCGTAAAGCTTTTTTGTAGTTATAAAATATACAAATGCATTTTTGTACATATTTAACACATATATATATATATATTTCTTTATATACAATTTAGTTGACAAATTTATTTATTTATTTATTTTCATGCTCTTTTTTGTAACTCATGTAGAATTATTGGTAGTTGGTTAAGAATATATATGTATTCAAGATTTGTGTAGTTTTGGGCAGTCAAAATGTACTGTTTTTTAAGTTGTTTGGTTTACCCTGATTTAATTGAATAATTAATTAATTTGATTATTGCTCATAAAATGGGTCAGCTGGGTATCCAAAGCATATATAAGTGTTTTAATATGTCTTTGTATTTGTCTGAAGAAGTGCATGTATTTGTATGCATGAAAGCGCTTACAACAAGTAAAAGGATTTATTTGTTTTACTTCGGCTGGCGTGATTTGTGACCTGTTCCTCTTCTTGTTCGTTTTTTTACAAGTTGATTTAGTGTTTGTTTTTAAGTTTCATGGCGGAGGGGAGCGGTGCTTCACAATCGCAGTCGCAAGATTTATTTGGTTCTAATCCTGTGGCAAATAGAACCAATGAAGACACTGATGCCATCGGGTATCTTACGGCTTTGGTACAGCAATTAACGCAACGTGTAGAAGATTTAGCATCCAAAGTAGAGACCCGATGCAACAAAACTACACCAGCAGTTCGTCCTAAGACAGGGGTAACTTTTGCAACAATGTCTACTTTACCTACCCCTGTTCTACAAACGGACAATGTTATTCCAACTACCTTTTTGAGCAACAACAATATGGAAGGCACCATACTAAGCAGTATTCCACCAGGACAACCAACGCGTCATAATACGCAAGCCGGTGGAATAAATAATTCTTCCATTAATGAACCAGGTAATCCTACTAGTACAAACCGAGTCCCTGGTCTGGAAGAATTTTGCAAAACACCGGACATTGATTTCAATTCAGTAGGTAATGTACATATTACTAATACAACTCTTGCTGACAGCGACGTTGGTAATATCGCTGTTAATCTCAAGAATTTTGACACTGTTCTGCTTAAATTTAAAAAGTTGCAAGTTGAAATCATTTATCTCCGTGAGTGTTTAAATTTGAAAATTGTGCCAAAGGGTTTAAGACAATGGAAATACCCATCTGGCACAATTAAACAATCAGAATTCCATCTTCAATTAATCGATCACTTTAACCAACAAGGCTTCAAGTTTCTTGATTTGCTGATTACGGAATATACTAAACAAATAGACACTTTGAGGGAAAAATTATCAACCCTGGACAGAATTATTAAATCTCATCCTGACTTTAACAAGTATGAATATGACTATGCCAGGTCCTTTACAAGCATAGCAGCACTCATTTATAAAATAACTGAAACCAAAAAGAGGAAAATCAGTAGAGATAAGCTTGCGTATGAAAAAGGACTCGCCTACCCAGATCCCCCCACGCTCAGTAATCAGCGTGGTACATCCGTATTGGCGTTACAATCCAACGTAACAACAAGTATGGCAGCAGAAGACGAGCTTGATGCATTTTTAGAAGCTGATACCAGTATTCTTTCTCACGACGCCGAACCTTTTCAACATCCTAGGCGTAGTGAACGCATCAATAGTAATATCAACAAAAAGCAACAGGATCAAGAACAACAACAACAAAAAAATCAATACAATAATAAATACGACAAACAACAGGGTTTTCAGCAAGTCCGCTCGAACACACAGAAGAAAACGAACTGGAACCGCAAAGGCAACAACAAATTTGGATACAACAAGCGGAAAAGATAACATATGATATCCAGTTCCCGAAAATTCTTACAAGTAAGACTAGTGACTTTAAAATCTATAACTATACGGACTGGGAAACTTGTTCTGAATTTGTTGAACTGCTAGCTAAGGGGTTTACATATGTATTACCTTCTAAATTTAATTTAAGCAATGTTTTATGCGATTTAAAGTTATTCTTACGCAAACTAAATTTGAAAATATTATTTGGTGAACAGGATGTTTCTGAAAGATCTAATGAATATGTGGCAAGTGTGTTCAATCCTCCTTTAGATCAGAATCTTTTAACATTCGAAAAAATAACTGAAATGCAACTGAGAAGTTTGTATAACGAATGTAGGTTATGTAAGTCATCACACGCAAATGAGATGGAATTAATTACACACGCTAAAGTTCACAAAATACGAGTGATGAAACCAGATAAAGGGGGAGGAGCAGTTCTTATGCATGAGGCAGATTATGTAGAGAAGATGTATGACTTACTATCTGCGGATGAATACACACAGGTTTCACTTAATGAGCTGAATCAAGCATATCAGAAATTGAAGAACCATCTAAGTGATCTATTTATTGAAGGGCATATAACTATTGAAATGTATCATTACTTTTCAATGCAGGCACCTCTTATTCCTATTCTGTTTGGAGTCCCGAAATTACATAAAAACATTTCCATACCACCCTTTAGACCCATAATTGATGGTCGCAATTCAATAACTTATTCTTGTGCTAAATGGGTAGATAATAAACTAAAAGGTTATTTAAAGACTGAGGTACAGATATGCAGAGACTCTTGGCATGTCTTAGAGAATTTGAACAACATCCCCTTTAACGCAGACTATATTTTTTTAACAGCTGACATTAAAAATTTATATACAGCAATTCCACAAAGCACAGGTCTAGATTGGGTTAGAGACTTTTTATTATTAAAAAACTGCCCTGGTGATGATGTTGATTTAATTATTAACATCTTGGAACTAGTGTTAGAAAACAACTATTTTATGTTCCAAAAAGATATATTTTTACAGCGTTCAGGCGTAGCAATGGGCTCCCCATGTGGGGGTAGTTTCGCCAACGCTGTAATGGCCTTTTGGGAGCATACATACCTTTTCCCACACAAACTATTTTGTGAAATCAATGGTTGGTATACACGTTACCAAGACGACATCTTTATGGTTATTACTGGGACATCTGAACAGGGTTCACAACTGATAGACGAAATGAACTCTTTTACTTCCTTTCTGGAGTTCACTTTTGAATTGAGTACCACAACAATTAATTTTTTGGATATCAGTATTTCTAAGGATTTAACACATGAAGTTTTTGTTACAAAAATCTTTAGAAAGCCCACATATAGTAACTCTTTTTTACATTTCACGAGCAGTCACCCCTTTCACCAAAAGAAAGGGGTTGTTAAAGGACAATTTGTCTGGGCTTCTCGTATGTGTTCAACAGATACAAACTTTGAAGAAGAATGTGAAAGACTACACGAAATGTTTCATAATAGGGGATATCCAAACGATTTAATTAATGCAGTTTATTCTGAAGTAAGCCATAAAAGGGAGAATGGTATTTTTGGTCCCATTTACAAAGGCATTGCTTTTAATATAGAAATAGAAAATACAAACATTCTGCATAATGATAGTCAGAGCAATGGAGCTATAATTAACAACTATAACACTAGTTTTCTTACACAATTTAATTCCAATATTGGGCAGATAAAAAAAGTTCTGACAAACAACTGGGAGTGTCTATTGCAAAATGAGAAACTTTATTCCCTATTTGGCCCGAAACCAACTTTAGTATACAAAAGGGGTTTAACTATTAAACAACTTTTTGAGTCCCCATTAACAACCTATAAGCCAAATAAAGGAATGATGAAGTGTGGTTGTTGCAAATATTGTAAACACATACAGACTGGGTCTACTTTCACAGTTCGTGGTATAAAATACCACATCAATGACAAGTTTAACTGTGAAAGTCAGGGGGTGGTTTATCTTGCTAAATGCAAAGACTGTGCTGCATATTATTTTGGGAAGACAGAACGTGCATTGAAAACACGTATATATGAGCATTTGTACGCTATATCCAAGCAAAATTTGTCAAACGCGTTAGCCAAGCACATTAGTGAAAATCTGACACATAGTTTTGTATTTAATGTTGTTGAAAAGGTTCAAAGAAATCCCAGAGGAGGAGCATGGTGTTTAAAATTACAGGAGCATGAACTCCTCTGGCAATTAAAAACAAACGCATATACTTTTCCAGGAATCAATGATATGTGCTCTATAAAATGTCTTCTCAACATTAAGGCCTTGAATAGATAAATTATACTATATTCTAATACAATCAATGAATATGTAATATTTATATATTTCCCTTTTGGGTTCTATCAAAACGTATAATGTAGGATATATGGAATTCTGAATACATTATAGATATTAAAAACGAACACATTTGATATTTTTCCATCATGTATTAGTACTACATATATAGTTTAGATAATTTTATTTTTTGAAAGTAGTATTAATATATAAGTAATTTTTTTATGTTGCACTTTGAATGATTTCGTAAAGCTTTTTTGTAGTTATAAAATATACAAATGCATTTTTGTACATATTTAACATATATATATATATATATTTCATTATATACAATTTAGTTTACAAACTTATTTATTTATTTATTTTTATGCTCTTTTTTGTAACTCATGTAGAATTATTGGTAGTTGGTTAAGAATATACATGTATTCAAGATTTGTGTAGTTTTGGGCAGTCAAAATGTACTGTTTTTTAAGTTGTTTGGTTTACCCTGATTTAATTGAATAATTAATTAATTTGATTTTTGCTCATAAAATGGGTCAGCTGGGTATCCAAAGCATATATAAGTGTTTTAATATGTCTTTGTATTTGTCTGAAGAAGTGCATGTATTTGTATGCATGAAAGCGCTTACAACAAGTAAAAGGATTTATTTGTTTTACTTCGGCTGGCGTGATTTGTGACCTGTTCCTCTTCTTGTTCATACTTCCCCTTATACCAGCTGTCATGCTTTCCTTATACATTCATTGCCCTTAATATACAAATTCTAATAAATTCTTATTACAAAAGACATCAACTTTTAACATAAAATAAAATATTTGTCTATCGGAAATATACTCAAAATTCACAACATCCAGCTATTTTGATGCATGTCCGATCGTTAAAAATACATACTCAATGAATTTAAAATTGTTAGACATATTCCAAACAGTGTCATAATCATCGCATAATCTATCAACCTTACACATGAAAATCATTTGTGCTAAAATAACACCTATCATATAAAAAATCCCATATGATATATTTAGGATTTTATTCATAAATTCCTGCACTTCTGATAGCAGAACGAAACTATTTGAGGCGATCATCCTTTTAAAAATGTCAAACCCAAACTACAGTGTGAGAGTTTAAATTATTTATAGTATGGTCCCGCTGGTTTTGGACAATTAGTGGTTTTGTATACTGTCATTTTGGATTCTTGGTTTTTCACAGAATGTCCAAATTTCTCTCTCATATATTTGGTCTATTTCTTGTAAAATTATGGTTTTCTGGTAAAACATTGAATGTTAAAGTCAAACAATAATGACAGACATTTGAGTTTTAGACTTCATACCCTTTAGAAAATTCTTGATAATGCAAAACCAGTTATTTCATCAACTTTCTAAGCTTGTAAGAGAAATATTTAAAAAGTGCCCCTATTTTTGGAACGTTGTCCCCCCATTATTTATGCCTTTGTCCGAATTTCTTGCTTTAAGAGGTTGAGAGGTACGCTTCTATGGTAAGTTTACTTGCACAGCTATACTTTCTAAAATAAGAAGTTATGTACCTACCATAACGTTCCATGTTAGTTGTCTTCTCTCGCCTTCTTTCTTGCTGGATGGGTTCGGAGCCGATCTTCGGCTCCAAATCGGCCACTTACTAAAGCTCGAGAGCTAATTTTACCAGCTCGAGGCAACCCTATATCCCATGATGCAAGGCGAAGACTACCCAGATCTCGTTTGGTAGCTAAGGAAATTATGCAGTACATTCCTCCAACTGGAGAGGAGGAGGAAGAGGTAATAATAGTAATAATAATCATAATAATAATCCCACTAAAAAAGATCAATCTAATCTAGTGACACTAGAAAGCTGATTAGTTGGAAAAATTGGATTAAGCCTCTTAAGGGAAGAGGCACAATCTTCTCGGTCTGACCAGGCTAGGGGCATGGTGGGTGGGACGCAAGAAAGAAGGCGAGAGAAGACAACTAACATGGAACGTTATGGTAGGTACATAACTTCTTAATGTTAAGTTGTCAATCTCGCCTTCATTCTTGCTGGATGGGACCGTGTCCCTAGCACCTTTATCCTGGGTGGCTCAATGGAACAGACTCTTGAGAACGGTGGAACCAAAACTCGCTCTGTCTCTGGAGGCCAAGTCTAATTTGTAATGTGAAACAAAGGCATGAGGAGAGGCCCATGTGGCTGCTGCACAAATAGTGTCTATTGGAAGTCTAGCCTGAAAAGCTGTAGATGTAGCTAGAGCTCTGGTAGAGTGGGCTTTTGGCCTAGAAATCAACTCTTTACCTCTGAGCTGATAAATGCAAGTAATCACAGAAGACAGCCATCTAGATAGAGTTACCTTGGATACTGGTAGGCCTTTCCTGTTCTCTGCATAGGATAAAAACAGTTGATCAGATTTCCTAAATTGTTTGGTTCTGTCCAGATAATATCTGAGTTGGCAGTGAACATCAAGATAATGTAGTTTTTGTTCCACTCTATTAGAATAATTTGGGAAAAAAACTGGAAGATCAATGGATTGATTTAAGTTCGTCTGCGATGCCACTTTGGGTAAGAAAGACGGATTAGTCCTTAGAGAAACTCTGTCTTTGTGGAAGATTAAGTAGGGAGGATGAATGCAGAGGGCATGAAGCTCAGATACTCTCCTGGCAGAAGTAATGGCGACTAGAAAGAGTGTTTTCCAAGAAAGAAATTTCAATGAACAGGCAGCCACAGGTTCGAAAGGAGGAAGAATCAAGGATGTTAAAATTAAATTTAGATTCCACTGTGGTGGGGGGGTCTCTAATCGGAGGTTTAAGTAAAAAAATACCTCTAAGGAATGCCTTGCAAAGTTTATGTGACATAATGTTGTGGTCCAACAAGCCTATGTGAAAATTTGAAATGGCTGCCAGCTGAACTTTTACTGTGGAGGAAGAAGATCCTGAATGAAAAATCTTGGCTAGGAAGTCCAAGACCGAATGAATCGGAGCAGTATAGGGCTCTATATTCCTAGCTTTTGCCCAGAAGGAGAAACGTTGCCATTTACTAGTGTAAATCCTTCTGGTGGAAGATTTAAGGGAAGCTACTATGATATCCCGGACAGGATTAGAAATCATAGGAAGCCTGGCTAGGGATGGAAGTGGAGCAACCAAGCAGTGAGGTTGAGAGAAGGTATGGATTGGTGCAGCTGCCCCGACTGGTGGGTCAGAAGATCTGGAACCGGGTCCAGATGCCATGGCTGTACCAAAAGATAACGATGTAGGAACGGAAACCATATATGTCGAGGCTAATAAGGGGCAATGAGAATCAACTTGGCTCTCAAGGCGGTTGCTTTCTGAATTACTTGTGGTATCAGAGGAAAGGGAGGAAAGGCATAAAGAAGTCCCCAGGGCCAATCTTGGGTTAGAGCATCTCTGGGGGGATGGCCTGGAAGGG